>NC_051162.1:61231417-61261904 GCF_013339745.2 Dermacentor silvarum
ACCTACTCTCCGAGGAGCTTCCTGGGGTACCAGCGGCCAGGAGGAGCGGCCAGGAGGAGCGCTGAGCCAGGAGAAAAAAAAATCACAGCATATCCACGGGGTGAATGATGATGAGTGGGCGAAGCTCCGGAGGGAATCATCGGATCTCCCGCTTAAGGGGACGCTAGCACAAACGCGTTAGAAACGTGCAGTACTCTCTAGTAAGGGGGAGCGGCCACAGCGTCTTACGCAGCCATTTACACATGCCGGAACGTGCACCGCGTTTGCCGACGCCATCACATGACTGCTGAGAGAGTATACCCCCCGTATTCATAAACGCTCCTCGACTTGAACTTGACTTGCCACCGCTTTGGGCAGCGCGTTCGAAACGCGTTGAAGGTAAGGTGGAGAGGCCACAGCGTCTTACACCAGCTTCTTACACGGGCCGTAACGCGCTAGCACAAACGCGTTAGAAACGCGCTATAGAAACGCGGCCTTTCGTTAATGTTGGGTATTTATAGCCATCGTGGTGCGTTTGTCCATGTCCGCTTCGTGGCGTAGTGGGCTAACGCCGCGCGCTCGCAAGCGAGGGGTCCCTGGTTCGATTCCGCGCTATGGACACAACTTCGGAATTTTTTTCTTATTTTTCTCAGACTGGTTACACACTACTACTACGACGGGGACGGAACGGGTGCCGCTATAAGGAGCTTCGCCCCTAAAAAAGCGAAAGCTTGCACTAGGCCCCGCAAAGCTCAAGACACAACGAAGCTGACCGATTGATATCGAGCGGCTAGCCTCCAATGCGTTCGGCGTCGGCAAGCAGCAGCATTCTTGGCACTGTGCCAACCTTGGTTAGGCTGCCTGCGTTTGTGGCGTGCCAGGAACGCTGTCGCTCATAGGCGCCGACGTGGTCACCCTAGTACATGGTGCACAATTCCGACACAACGTATCATCCACAGATCAACCGTTATTTGAACGTTTGAACAGAATGCTGATGCACATACTGTCAATGTACGTGTCATCTTGCCATTCATCACATAGGCCCATAAAACAGCGAAGCATGCAACAACTGACTACAGCCCCTTCCTTATACTCGATCGCTGCGGGGCCACCTTGACACCGTCCTACCATTTCTCGGTATATCGAAGATTCAGTGACCAAGGCACTATTCCTTGCTGCAGAAACCCGCAGGGTAGTGCGTCCTCACACATTGTCATCGCAATATTGCTTGAAGCAATGGTATAACAGTACTCATAAAACAGTTTCTTTTTTTTGTGGCTTTCGACCTCACAGCAAAGGCACGGCTTCTGCTGCAAGCGTTGGTCGCACTATGTAATCGCGTTCACCATTTTCTATCATTCGAGTGGTATAGGTTAAGTGGTTATGCGCCCCTTGTGTAGAGGTCGGTGGTCCAGCAAAAGAAAGCGGGTACATGTTGCTCGTCTTAAATGCTATTACCCCGTCAATGACCGGTGATTCTCTCAGCGGGCTTCATCGAGAGGATAGGGATTGTAACGCTGCTAGAACAAGGGTTGAAGATGGGGACGACAACGGTCTCTGAGGCCAGCGGGAAGATCTAAGCGGCTATCTATCGTCTCGGCTCACATTCACCTGTAAATCAACACGCATCACCTATAACAATACCACATTTTACATTTTTGGTCCTAAATTACAGTAGATCGCTAATATATGTAAACCGATTCTATGATAACTATTAAATAATGTCCCTGTTGGGGAAAGGTGGAAATATTGCATTATGGTACTAAGTGATATTGTCAAAATAACTTTAAATATGTTCGTACAGTCCCTTCATGAAATAATAGTGCAGACGTGAACATGATGGGGTGTGTAATTATATGTTGCTAAAATATGCGTGTGTTCTTCCTTTTTTATTTGGATAACGTCCACATAAAACTGTTACGTGGACGTTAACCTTTAATTGGAATTATAGAAAAAATTTTATTGCATTAGTATTTAAATCCTGAGAGTGACTGCGCTCTTATCAAAAAGGAATCAACCTATGACACCATACCTACACATTCTAAAAAAATACCGGTTAGTAAATTTTAGGTAAGCCATCTACTCATTTCGATTACAGCTCGACAGTGGCGAGGCAGATTCCAGCTAATTGTCAATGGCCGCTTGGCGTATCATCGTCCATTCTTGCTGCAGGTGACCAAATTGCTCTTCTGCGTTTCTCGCGCTTTTATGCCACACACGGCGTTTCCGTTCATCACAAAGATGCTGGATAGGGTACAGATGCGTAGACTAGCTTAGCCAGTCCTGCAAGGTTAATTTAAACTCCCCAAATCCAACACTTTACGACGGTGGATGTGTTCTTCAGGTCGTCGTTATGCTGCAATATAAATTGACAGCCAAAACATGAGTCCAGCTCAAGTGCTCTTTTGCCTACATTGCTCTTCAAGCAAAATTTCTTGCTGAGAAATCGTTGCTTTATTTGTTTTATTTGTGTGCCGGAGTAGCCAGAGCACCTTTCAGAGGCGTTGCAGTGTGGGGGGGGATTGTACAAAAAAAGGAAGAACACATTGCAGCAACGTAGAATTACACACCGCAGCATGTTTACGTCTATACTATTCTTTCATGAAGTGACTGTACGAACATACGCGTAGTTAAAGTTATTTTGACAATATCGGTTAGTAACCGGTTCGATAGTCGAGTTGTATTGGAGGGAAAAGACTTACTAAACATGTTAGTTTTTACCTAAAGTTGCTTTCACATTCAGTTGGTGATCAACTTTCACAGACACGTAATCATGCATATGTATTACTTCATACTATTGATACCTGTTCTTGATTGAAAAATATAATGGAGCAGTTTTATTCTATGAATATGAGTAGTTCTTGCAGCATGTATGACCCAATTTTCTTTTTGGGGATGTGTGTAACACTAAAATTTCTTACGTAATTTACCGATGCAAATTGCACAGCCCTACTCTATATCCTATCTAGTTTTTCTATTTCCATGCTCATCTGTGTACATTCAGTCCAAAAGATCGCAGTAGACATCTTATAGTAATTGCACAAATCTAGGAGCCAACCTGGAGGATTATTATTATTACACGTTATGTTGTAGTTACCTTATATTTTGTTCAATATAATGTTGTTCTACCGCCGATGTAGGAGCCAAAATTAAATCATCATGTATTATTGTCCCCTACTGTATAAACAACACACACCAAGTAAAAACAATTACTCACCTTCACCATCGCACCACTTACAGAACGTTGAAAGAAGAAAAAGTGCTGCGCACATCCATTTCATTGTTCGACTGTTATAGTAAAAAAAAGGCCTCTAGGTGATAGCATTGGGGCTTTAAATGTTGAACAACCTCAGAGCGCGATGCCTAATGTTCGTGCAATGTTTGCTTCAGTTATAAGAAATAGGTGTGGCCATTCAAAAGCCTGTCTTTCTTGATGAAAAGAGTGCACAAAGCAACGTCACACGATAAGGTATCTCTAATTTACTTATCCTTCGGAAGTTTAGTTTGATGGTTTCTCTTTAATACATTACTACATTGCGTGTTTTTCTTTAAAGACTGTGTACCCTACCGTCGCTATGGCTAATTCCTGATTCATGTCGCATGAGTGCACCTTTTTTCCAATAATATGAAATTAAAGGAGAAATTGCCACCGTTTTGTGGCACCAGCTACTCCTCTTCGCAGGGCAAGCAAAACTGGAAGCACGACAGTGATATGCACTGGAGGCACTGAAGCAGCACGAACACTTGCGAAGTTCGGCGAACTCAAAACAGTAAAAAAACACACAAAGTTTTGTAAACAAAGGAAACTACGTAACGGACTATGAAAACACGTACTTAAGTTGAGTATCGCAGACCGCACGACTGACGTATCTACCCATGTCTGCAAAACACGGCACAATATATTACAGAGCCAGACGTGAGCTCTCCACATAAGAAATATACAAACTCAGCTACAAGTCTGTCAACAAGAAACGTGTAGTATGCGCCTAATGTTTTCGTTTTATCTAAAAACATTTTATAACTTCAGAAAGGTAGATAGTTCAGCCAGTCAGAACGTCAGCCAAAAGGTACAGAAAAGACAAACACACAGGACGGAAAGAGAGCATGGAAAACACGAACGCTAACTTACAAGTGAAATCACGAAGAAGTCCTTCACCCCGGCCGTACAGTTAGGTATCAGTGAAAAACCACAATTATAAATATTTTCGACGTTAGATACTGGCAAAACACGCACGCGAAGCAAAAGGTTGGCCGCAAGAACGTAATCCTACTGACATGCTCACGGTTGTTGGTATGTTTATTTACTTCGTTGGCTCTTAATTTATTTTCGTCATGAGAATGAGCCTAAACGATCTTTTTTTTTTTCGACATCTACCATAAGATGTACAGGGGATTGTGGGTTACCGCGCCTCCGCAACCGTACGACTGTGAGAGGAGGGATTCCTTCTACTTTCAGTGCTTTCAATTTAGCTTAGCACTATTGTTGTTCATGTCTTCTTTCCTGTCTTGAATCGGAGCTGGTCCTGCCGATGCAGTACTGGTAGCATCTTTCTCTCTAGGCATGATGGTGGTCAATGGCAAAAGTCCTGCAAGGCGGCGGCTTCTACGAAGGTGTTGTACGGACGATTCCGTTGTTGGTCGTGGGAGGTACCCAGCACAGCTACACTAAATGTTACTCTCGAGACGTTTATTTAAATATGCAGGGCAGATCAATCGGAACGGTTGGCGTGTTTCGTGACCGGTAAAAAAGCAGCCAGCCGAACGTCGTCTTCCTCCTCTACCGCCAGTCCCCGTGGTCCTTCGCGCTCTTTCTGCCCTCTGCTACAAGAGCTCGTGACAATATATATTTATAAATAAGCTGAAATAACATAACTTCAGATGGCCCACCTCAAGAAACATAGCCTCCTCAAATAATTTAAATAACAAACAACTGGACAATAAATCATCTAGCAATAGGCAATTTTTATTGTATACGGGTGTATACTTTCATCCCGCTTCATTCTCTTACTCGCTGATGTCTTTAGTCTCTTCTTCACTTACACTGCAGTTCCAATTATATGGTTTGTACAGTGTTGTGAATGGGCAGTGGCTTGTGTACTCCATTTGGCAATATTCGGGCGGCAGCGTACCATTGGGAAGTCTTCCACGAACGTACATGTAACAAGTCTTCAACCCTAAAGAGAAAAAGGTTGAATAACTATAAATAAATATATTCAAGCAAGACGCGGTATGCAAATTAGGGAAAACGAGTGGAAAGTGGATGAAAACTCTAACTGTGAGAAAAATTGCCCAATTAAAATGTAAAATGTTAGTGCGGCACAGACCATAGTACTTGACTTTCTACCCCTGGTTTGTTTTCAATGCGATTTTGCCATAACTTATGAAGTGATAAAATAGGGCTCTGTAATTAAACGCACTCTTTTTTCCGTCGTAGATTAATTGGATTATGATTTCGACAGTGACTAACTAGCGTAAGCGACGACCCTTGCTACTACGCCATTTTTTTTGTGGACGAACACTGGGCCGGTATTTTGTAGCGATGACTTTAAAGTAATAATGCCTTTTCGCGCTTATCGCGCTTTGTCAGTGGACAGAGCGACGGTCCGCTCACAATATCAACGCTGATAACGCGAGCGGACCGTCGCTCTGACCACTGACAAAGTGCGATAAGCGCGAAAAGGCATTATTACTCTAAAGGCATCGCTACAAAATACCGACCCTGCGCCGAGCCGCACGCTACTTGCATCTGTAGGGATTTCGTTATCGGCGTCTTTGTCGAACTTTGCAAGCACTAGTAGCAACTGCAGCTATCGTTTTAGCCGGCTCGCAGTCGTTGCCGGAGAAGCTATGATTTCGATTGGCGGCCGATTCTAAAGAGTCGAGAAAAAGCTGTTTCACATGGTGCGACTGGCACTAAAAAATGTTCTGCCGCGCACGTTGCAGAGCGATTTTCGCTGACAGCATTCGCATGCGTCCGCGACAACGCGATTACCGTCGCAGCGACGCCGAAGGTCGCCCCCCTGCTCACGAACTATCCAAGCCTGCATCGCTAAATAAAAACAATGTGGTAACTAGAAAGATATAAACATTTTCTGCTTATTATTTGGAAACAGAATGAGAACACCATTTTTAGCATTTGAAAGCGTTGAGACTTTATGATCGCTTGATCTGCAGCCGCGGCGAGTGAAACGCTGCACTACATATTCGGGGACAGGATTATTGGACGCTATTTTTTCGAGGGCAACATCGACAGTCAGAAGTACACCCAAGAAATATTTGGTGTTATCGTCCACAACTTTGCCTCTGATCTCCCCCTGAACGACCTGCGTAAAGTATGGTTCGAGCATGACGGAGCCCCACCGCATTTCTCCACCTCTGCAAAGAGCTGATTGGACAATCGTTTTCCAGGACAGTGGATAGGGCGCGCAGGAGCGATGCTTTGGCCACCAAGGTCCCCTGGCCTTTCAACGCTCTACTTTTTTTCTTTGGGGCTACGTGAAACACGGAGTTTTCGCAACAGAGCCAAATGACATTAATGACATGAAGAAGTGGATAATATATGCCTTCGCAAGTATCAGACCAGCAGTACTGCGCAGAGTTACCCAATCAGTGCGAGAATGGTTTGCGATTTTCGTTGCTGTGGAAGGACAGCACTTTGAAAATTTTTAGAGCACTGACATCTTAATGGGTTTCCATAAATACGTGAAATTTGTTCATAAGCACAACGACTTGTAAATAGTGCTACATCAATATTAGCTGATCGCTTGGTCGATGCGCGTGGTCGCCCGACGAAGAAGGCAAAGTGATTTTGCTTCGGGCTCTGAACTCAACTGATCCGAACGAATAACCCTGCTAAATTCTATCTTGTTTTGTACTTTTAAAATAATTATTACTCATTCGATGTGACTTTCCTGATTTAATTTAACATATAATTCTACGCTGTGCAATACTAATTCCATAGATATTCGGAAATTTATCCTCCATAATAATTTGGAATAATCCAGCCATTTCTTGGCCAATCCCCCACCATAGGTGGGAGCCACATGCTTGATAGGCTACAACTGATTAGCGCTGCAACCGCTACTGTAAATACATCCTGTAAATATTTTAATGTGCGTCTGCCTCATGATTCTTCTAACAATGCCATAGCGAAAAAGTCGTTAGCATGGGAACACCTTTCTTGATTTCACTAAAGATTACAATATTCAGAATTGAACACTCAATTTATCTTGCGTAACCCAGGTTAGCGCAATGCCCGCTCGTCTAGACACCATGAAGCATGCGCATAGCCTTACATAGCTTACTGCAGCCACTAAAAAGCTATTAATTAAATTTTAGGTAATTAAGCCACCGACATCAATGATTACCACCTCGTTCTGTGTCCCCTTGGGCGCATAACCCTACTGTAGAGGTGGTCTTCACGTACATCTAAGCGAAGAAATAAAAAAAAAACTGTCGACTTAAGTTTGGTCACCCAGTATACGCGCCTTAAGTGGCTGAGCGCACTGCGGCTCGATGAGTAGAACCACGTTTGGCTAAAGCCCATTTACGCGTGGCGCTTCATAGGTGCCAAAATAGGAAATAGTGGCGCGTACGTGAACATTCAAAATCAAATTTGAACTGCGTGTTAAGGTGACGTTCAGTAGGCGGAGCGTTGTGGGCACACCCCGCTACGCCGTAGCCTTCGCAGTGCCAATCATTGAAGAAGGAGCGGAAGCAACGCGAGCGGTGTGTTTCATTGCCAATAACTCTGATTCTTCCGAGTGCATTGAATACTTTTTGCGGCAAAGTATTTCAGAAATAGTCTCATTTAACTTCAATTGCACTATCTCCAAAGTAACGACGAAGCAGTAGTGAAGCAGGGGCATTTCATTTCCTGCTTTCAGAGGTAATGACTTCGAGAACAGTTAAGAGGTGTACAAAAATTGATCCTGCAAAACGATAACGTCATTAGCAAAGTCTACTTGGTCAGTGAGGGGCATGAGTGCAGCATCTCGACTGAATAAAGAATAGTATATTTAATACGGTATGTTTTCAATGGTGTTTCAATGAGTCCTTGTATTACTTAGAAACGGTTTGACAGAGACTGGCCTGTTGTTGACTAGTTAAGAACTAACACTTTTCTGAATAACCAGGCTAATGTTGCCTCTCTTTGTTCCTGACTAAAGGTGTCCTTGTCGAATGTTACATTATAATAGCGGAGAAAGCGGATTCTGACTATATTTAGCTGTTATGCATAGCAAATGAAATTGTTCATTGTGATATGGTCCCAACTAGTATGTTGCTTTAATATCACTTTAAGTCTCTTATATGAAGAACTTGTGACAAATTCGTCAGTATAGATTAACAACTCGTCAAACATTCAGTACTTCTCTTAGGGACCATTCTCTGCAGAAACCACCCCGCTTCTAATCTTTGTCGGCGACGGGCCAACACCGGCATCTGTATCGGCCGCCGGGGAAATACATATCTTCAAAATATGGTGCCGCAGCAAGGCGCCTGCGGCCTCGACTTCATGCTCCAATATAGACTCGTAGGCAAATGAGACCTCACGTCGGACATGTCAGCATGGAGGTGACTGCTGATCTTTACGACGTCTTCTCGAGACGCTGAAAGATAGCCACGACCTATGCAAATTTGAAATCATTAGAATCGGCCAAGTTACTGAACTTCACTACTACCTGTACTTATCTCTTTGAGAGGGGCATATTTCTTTCCGGTGCTCCATCATTCGGTGCGCATATCGGCATCTATTCCTAGAAAGTTGTAGCCAATCGAGACTTCAGCGTTACTGGTTATTTCCAAGTATAGTTCATCTTGTCTGTGGTTACATTTGCTAGAACCACCACAAATAGTCCCGCCAGCTGACCAATTCGACGCTTTTTCCTCTCGTTATTTCTGGTTATTTCAACACTGTTGCCCAATATCAAGGCCTCATGACTTCCCCGGAGCAAGTGTTTTCAGGTATCGCGCGTGTATCCCTACGCATAGGGTCCTCTCACTGTTCTCGGTCTTCGCAAGTAGACCCTTCTGTGCTCACACGGTTAACTTCGGTGTTTACAAATGTGCAAGGTTCATCAGCCATGCCAGCAACCTCTACAGGGCTCTCCATCTCTTCATTCACTCATCAACTTAAGCATATCCTCGTCCCTACTCAGCACTGATTACCCTTCGAGATTCACGGCATCCTTCGTTCCGCCAATTTGCCAGCAAAATGTAGGAAGAACTGCGCATTAAATATGATACTAATTTATTCCAAGCGTCATTTGTATTTAATGGCTCGTAAACCTTTCAAATATTCTTCATATAAAAGGCTTAAAGGAATTTTAAAAAAAACGCCGTGGTTGCTTAGTGACTATGGTGTTGGGCTGCTGAGCACGAGGTCGCGGGATCGAATCAGGGCCACGGCGGCCGCATATCGATGGGGGCGAAATGCGAAAGCACCCGTCTACTTATATTTTGGTGCACGTTAAAGAACCCCCAGTGATCCAAATTTTCCTGAATCCCCCACTACTGCGTGCCAGGGTCATGGTTTTGCGTGCCATCAGGTCATGGTTTTGGCACGTAAAACCCCATAATTAAAAAAAAAGAATACAAAAGCAACATACTTGTTGGGATCATATCACATTGAACGACTTCATTATACGCGTACAGTCGAGTGTAAAATTTTAGAGACCACGGGAGCGGCGGCTAAACTGCATCGCTGCGCCTACTGACGGCTGCGCGCCTAAGTTCGAGAGCGCGTACTGCGCACGCGCGTCCTTTTTTATCTGCCAGCCTGCTCGTTCGGTCGCTTCAACAGCGCACGTACCCTAACGCGGGCGAGAGCGTAAGGTGCCACTTCTGCAGTCGCCGTGCAATCACCCGAGCGATGATAATGTCATATCGTGACGAAAACACTTTATTTGTACTGACAGCGCTGGGAGCGCGCCAGCCTCGGCGCCTTGATTCTACGCGTTCTGCGGCGCGGAAGACATGCTTTGCGTCACTTTCCTGAAATCGAATTATGTGATAAGGTCAGGAATCAGCGATGTCTTTTGCGCTCTACGATTCCACGGCAACTGCAGAAGTGGCACCTTGCGCTCTCGCCCGCGTTCCCGTGAGTGCGTGGTTGAAACGACCGAACGAGCAGGCTGGCAGATAAAAACGCGCGTGCGCAGTACGCGCTCTCGAACTTAGGCGCGCAGCCGTCAGAAGGCGCAGCAATGCAGTTTAGTCGCCGCTCCCGTGGTCTCTAAAATTTTGCACTCGACTGTACAATAGCTAACTTGTTAGAACACTTTTGGTGTTTTGGGCTCTGATAATTCTGAACGCGTAGAAATAGGCGCTTACACGCTGTAAATTAGGACTTTATTTTCTCTTGATTGTGCGACTCGTGTGTTTGTGAAACACACAATACAAATAAGAAGTGTTTTGTGCAGGTTTTGAAATACTCTTATCTGTCATGCTTTTGGGGTGTTTCGAGATTACACGCTCAGAAGTAACAAACATAAAAATGCATTTATCACGTATATGCATTGAAATTGAAGATTTTATCTCGTATTCAACGTTTCTTACCTTCAATTTGAAGGTTTGAATTCTCCACAGTAAATACACTGCAGTTATAGGTATCTGGTTCATTGTATTGCAGCGTCATATTAATTGTAGATGTTAATTGTCCTGAAACATTCAAGAAAGCACAACTAGGCTGAAAAACACTAAAGACATCAAAGTTTCACTATTCATCGTGAGTGGATAAAAAATAACATACAAGCATGCACAATGACCTCCATAATAACAGATGAATACCGCCTCAGGCATCGCCGATACTCTTGAAGAATAAAACCTACAGGAAATATGGATCAACAGGATCACACATACGAATATACTATTGTATTATTCGAACATAAATAAAAAAACCTTTTTTACTTTTACAGAGTAAGAGTGAAGGATGAATTAAAAGGCAACTTCAGTTTTGTTGAATGCGCCATTGATATATGTTAAACTAGGTAAATGCTTACACAGATGCCTTTCAGATAAGAGATAATGAGATAAAAAACTTTTAATTTAGAATAGTGCTGTGGATAACGCCGTATAATTCTACCGCCATAAAAAAGGCTTGCACTCATAGTAGTTAATATAAACAGGAAGTATAAATTCAAGGCAGGACACGTCTAAATTCTAACGTCGAGTCATGACGACAAATACGAATATCTTTAGGAGGATGTTGAATTAGTGACGGGGGTACGGCAATGAAAGACAAAGAAAATGGAAAGAAAGACAGGTAGGCTAACCAGACGATATCTCCGATGAGCTACGCTATACATTTGTAGCATTGCTCTTTCGTAGCAAAGAAGAAGGTGAAATGTATACTGCAATCATGACCCGCCGCGGTTGCTAAGTGGCTATGGTGTTGGGCTGCTGAGCACGAGGTCGCGTGATCGAATCCCGGCCTTGGCGGCCGTATTTCGATGCGGGCGAAACGCAAAAACACCCGTGTACTTAGATTTAGGTGCACGTTAAAGAACCCCAGGTGGTCCAAATTTCCAGAGTCCCCCACTACGGCGTGCCTCATAATCAGAACTGGTTTTGGCACGTAAAACCCCACAATTTAATTTTTTAAACTGCAGTCATGCACGACTAGGTGGTAAACCAATGAATAGAGCAGGGTCTTAAAATAGGGAAATGGCAACGATAGCATCGGAGACCCAAATGCACATATATAGGTGGCGCCCAAAACCCAAAATCTATGACCTGTTTCCGGCTCACGAAAGTGGTTACGCCGCATTCAACGAGCAAAAACACAGTATTTCGGATAATTTTTCCTTTTTGCGCACAAAAGCCGCACGGACACTTTAGACAGATGTAGACTAAAGTTCCCTAGATAATTCTAACATAGCGACACTCTCCTCCCCACCGCGCTTTCCTCCTCGATTCTCCTCGCGTGCCGACTGCCTGCGCTACGCACGGCACGCTTTCCCGCCTTGACCCCCCCCCCCCCCCCAGAGGGCTGCAGCATTTGATGGAGGCGTATGATTTTGGGCCATTTGCGCGCCCTAGTGGCGTAGAAAGTTAACAAAATATGTTGATAACAGCATCGAGAATGTTGAGCTCAACGTTTATAAGCAGGCTGGTTTCTTCTTAAAGCCGTATGAATCAGGCACACTGATGTAAATGGAGCTTCAAGACGAGTTCTATACTCGATACAATTTTTCTGCCACATGATACGATGCGATGAGGGTCACAGGAGACACTGATCATGAGAGGGGAATTCACGGAAAAATAAAATTGAGTTGGGGTGCATACGGCAGACATTGGCAAATCCTGACTAGAAGCTCACCAGTGTCGTTGAAAAGAAAAGTGTACAATCATTGCATTCTAGCGGTGCTAACATACGGGACAGAAACTTGGAGGTTAACAAAGAAGCCCGAGAACAAGTTTAAGGACCACGCAAAGAGCAATGAAATGAAATATGTTAGGCATAACGTTAAGAAATACGAAGAGGGTGGTGTGGATCAGAGAGAAAACCGGGATAGCCTATAATCTAATTGGCATTAAGAGAAAAAAAGGAGCTGGACAGGCCATGTAATACGTAGGGTGTATAACCAGTGAACCATTAGAGTACCAAGGCATCAGAGTTCCCTTCTCTTGGTACCAAGAATTGGTACCAAGAGAAGGGAAGCGCAGTCGAGGACCGCAGAAAACTAGGTGGGGTGATGAAGTTAGGAAATTGGCTGGCGCAAGTTGGAATCAGCTAGGGCAAGACAGTGGTAAATTGAGATAGCAAGAGGTGACCTTCGTCCTACAGTGGATATAAACATAAGCTGATGATGATGATGATGATGATATGATGGTTTACTTTGTGCATCTGATCTTGTCTGTGCGCGCCTGTGCACCGCAGGTTTTATATTCAATGCGCCTTCTTACAATGAATTAGTGAATTGTGTGAATTGAAGTGAAAATTGAAGTGTCAAGTGAATTTATAATAATTATACCACAATAATCCTGCTTCATCATCATCTTCAGCCTATATTTATGTCCACTGCAGGACGAAGCCATCTCCCTGTCATCTCCAATAACCCCTGTCTTGCGCTAGCGTATTCCAACTTGCGCCTGCAAATTTCCTAACTTCATCATCCCACCTAGTTTTAGGCCATCGTCGGCTGCACTTCCTCATCTTGGTATCCATGCAGTAACTCTAATGGTCCACCGGTTATCCATCCTACGCATTACGTGGCCTGCCCAACTCCATTCTTTTCTCCCCGTAACAATATCTATCAATACTTATTTCTCTATATATCTAGCCTCTTACACCAACACAGCGACTCAAGTTGTCTATTAGCTCGAGACACCAGATATGTGCTTGCGGCCGTGATGCCATCGTGGTCATTTCGTCGTGGTCCTTCCAGCTTTGTCATCTGACTCTCGTTACGTCGTCGTCGTCACGCCTTCTACGCCGACCTTGTGGGCCAAGTTGACTAACAGTTTGGAAAACTATGTATGTACTCGTCCTCGCGATGTTGCCGTGGTCGTTGCACCGTCATTTATACAACATTTTCTTTTAACTCCCGTCATGCTATCATAGTTAAACTATCGTCGACATACAGTTGTCATACTGCCGTTTCGATGACGTCATGTTTGTTCCATTTTCGTGAACGCAGCTTCGTCATCTGACAATCGTCATGTCATCGTCGTCTCACTGTCATCCTCTCACCATCGTCACCATGTCATCATTTACAAAGCTCACCCCATGGTGGTCGCATAGCCGCGTTCGCTCTAGCGACATGATTCTTTTTTTATGTTGTAATCATAATGTAGTCATCGAATCAAGAATATGCAGCAATGCTTTTATCATCTTTGCCTCGTCGTCTAAAACTCGCTGCCAAGCGTCCGTTGCCACACCGTCATCGCCATGTCGTCGTTGTCCCGCCATCGTCTTTATTCATTTGTCGCCATGGCATTGTTGTCATGCCTTCATTGTCACGCTGTCGTCGTTTCGCCATCGTCATCAATTCAGAGTCAGCATTGCATTGTCTCCATGCGTTCACGTCATACCGTCTTTCTCATTTCATTCACATCATTCCTTCTTCATCATTCCACTGTCATCTCTGCGTCATCGTCTTACAGTCATCGTCATGCTGTCATGCTTGTGGGTGATTTCGGCAACTGAGTGCCATGGAAAAGTAGGCACGTAGCGGAGAGTGCGTGAGTCGCATACACTAGAGGCAACGAAAACATGAGAATAGCAATTACAGATTTTAAATGAACGTTACTTCAGCAATACGACGTATCGCTACATCACTTTAATTCTAATTGTATTACTGTCTACATTCATCATGAGATGGACTTTGCCTTAACATTTTTCTTACGGAATCAAAGTGATGTACTTCTGTGTACTGATATTCGAGTGAGATTAAGTTCTTCTGTGCCTGAGTGAGTGGTATCACCAAGAAATAAACGAATACCATTATCAATTTTTTTTCGAAAAGTTTAAGCAAAAGCGAATTTTTCGAATGAATTTTAAAGCGCAGCTCTTTGGCGCCCCATCCTGCGGCGAGCGTCGGCGTCGGAGTCGTACCTCGTAACCGAGCGAGCGAACACACCGAAGGAGAGAGCGAACGCGAAACAGTGGGAAATGAAGGACGGCGATACCAAAGATAGAGCGAGGGTGAAAACGGAGGAGGAGGCTGCGGGGGAGCTATGAGGCGCAATGCGGAGGCGGAGGATGTAGCGAAAGCGTGAGAAGAAAAACATAGTACCACGCAAGAGGGGCTCTGTGGTGACGATGGCTACGAGATGGCATCCGAGTAGCACGCGTAGTCTGTTCATCAACTCGCTGTATGAGCGTAGGTCTGTCTGTCTGCGGCGGCTGCTGTGAATGGCGCCCACGCCTCAACCACGCGCTGGCTCTCGCGATCTCCCGATTAGCGAGGCAGTCGCGCCACACGTCGCTCCGTTTGGAACGTGCCGCGCGAGAAAGATTGTCCGCGCTAGCCAATATATCGCGAAATCAAAACACGTATAGAGCTGCGCTAAAATTTCCCATTAGAGAGTATCGTAATCGTCGGTGAACTTTTTGTCTTCTGTGCCGCAAAAGAATCTATACCGCGTTCTTGATATTTTCTTCCCGCTGCCTGTCTTATCGCGCGATGTATAGCTACGGACGCGAACGCAATGTGCTGAAGTGCGCGAAAAACAATAAAAAATGCCCGTTATGCCTTCAACGATAATATTCTTTTTTTTTTCATTTGCATTCCCAAACTGTGTGTGAAGCTCAGGCTACAAAGAACGGGCTTATATTTTCCGTAGCCTGTTAGCTGCAGTATACATAACAAAATTCAAAGTATTGAGTACATATCCTTGGTCTGACATGACACTACATTCTTGTGTGACGCTCTTAAACTAACTCTGAATAAAAAAAATGCATAGCTTACACGGGAGGCGCAATGCTAAAGAGACAGCGGAGCTGATGGGCACCTAGCTAGTCCTGGCGTTTGGCCTAGGCTAAGCGCTACCAAGTCATTCCAGCATTTTCCGGAATTTATTGAGTATTGATCGATTATTGATTACCTATTGATTGGCTATATGTTGGCCATCACAAGGTATTGGCCACGTATTTGGGCTATAGCTAAGCACTACCAAGTCATCCACAGCCTACTCCAGAATTTATTGATAATTGATCAATTCGCTATTGATTGGCTATCGATGATTGACTAAGCTTAAGTAGTCCTAACGATGCTTAGCTATACTTAGCCAGGCTCAGCTTCGCTAGTTCACAGGGTATATGCCATTGTGTTTGGACCCTTTCTGCACCACCGGGAGTATCGGCCTAGATTTTCTGTTTATGCGCCAGGGACTTACGGCCTGCTGTTCAGCTCCGCTGTTAAAAGAACTCCTGGTAAGCCCTTTCATTATTAATTTCTTGAAATGCGGCAACGCAATGGGAGTGCCGGCTTACATAATACTTTATTGTATGATCAGTGCGTCGTAAACGCGCATAGATGTTCGGAATATACCCACGTAGGTGCAAGGTCGACGACAAAACATCTCATGCGAAGTCTTACTTGCACACCGAATGCCCTAAAGCACATGGTTTGAATGGAATGTTTGGGTTTTACGTGCCAAAACCACGATTTGATTATTAGGCATGCCATAGTGGGTGACTCCGGTATCATTTACCACCATGGGATCGCCAACCTGCGCACCATGCCCAGGACACGGGCGTTTTGGCATTTCGCCCCCATCGAAATGCGGCCACCGCGGCCGAGATTTGATCCCGCGACGTTGTGTTTAGAAGGGCAAGACGATAGCCGCTAAGTCACTGCGGCTGGCTGAAGCGCATGATTGAACTGCCAGAGTGGTTTTAGGAGCTTGATGCTTTGATGTATGTGATGGCCTCTGTGAACGCTTTTTCATTTAGTACAATCTAGCCGAATGATGTTTAATTTTGTTTTAACACTAAGTGACCTGCTTTGTATGTGCGTAACTCTTATTACTAATAACGAAATAAAGACACAAATATGTTTCTCTGCCCGCAAAAAAAAAAACATACTCGCTCTCTGCCCTGCGGGCCCGGGTTCGATTCCTCGTAGGGTACCTAACTCTTTCCTTTCTAAATTCATTTTCTTTTTTGACGGTGGCTACCGAGTCATCTATCGAGATCACACATAATAACAGGTCAAAGTGGGCCTGGGTAGGCTAAGAAATGCTGTCGCAATTAAAAGATAAGAACTTATTGCAATGTATTCATCAGCGTATTCATCAGCAATGTATTCATCAGTAAAGCAGGCTGGGAAACCGACGAGTAGACACTATGGCATGGACACTACAAATAATAGAGGAGAGACGCTGTTACCGCTCGAAGAAATGGAAGAATTGAGAACGAACACCCTTTCCGGAAGCGAAATGCAAATTAGTCAAGAAAGATCCATCAAACACCAAGAAATGAAATATGTTTGCTTTGGTATTTCGCTCGTTCTCGCAACAATTTAAAGCATTAAGAACAGCAAGGAGATTGTTGTCCACTTCCTCGTTTTCCGCGCTATTCTCACGCAATCAAAGCTGAAATACCTTGCCCATTGTAGCAGCTTTTATAAATCTTAGATAGTTTTGAAGGAATTGGTCCAAAATTAGGGAGGTCTACAATATTTCTGGATATTATAACAGAGGTGACTGTTGCTAGGCAGTACAAACAATGCCACGGCTCGCACCTGGCAGAGCAGGCATACGCTGGTGTTGTAAGGGTCGTCGCCAGCGGAAGTATTGGCATCACACCTCCATGGCACGGTCGACGCAAGGAATTGAATCGTAAACCTTTATCTGCGCCCAATAAAACATGTGCATAGCTTTAGTTTGTCGTATGCAGTGCTTTCCCACCAAACTATAGCATGCACCATTGTGTCGTATACACGCTAGAGCACTGCACGGGCCGATTTTTTCAGCCCGGTCCGCCCGTTTTTACCGTTGGGCAGCCCGCCCGAGCCCGATCAAAACTTTTATGGCGAGACCCGGGCCCGGCCCGGGCCCGGAAATAATCTACGTTACCCGCTCGGCCCGGCCCGCCACCCCTTTACCTTAGGCAAGAGCCCGGCCCGAGCCCGACTCGAAACCGGCCCGAACCCGGCCCGAGACCGAAAAATAATGTTTTTCAGAGTTGAGACGCCCGAGAATAACTCGCTGCACGTTACATGCACACCACCAGAAAGCCCGAGCGCGGCCCGGGCCTGCGTCAAAAAACCCGAGCCCGGCCCGGGCCCGGGTCAAAAAGCACATGCCGTGCCCGAGCCCGTGAAAAAACTGTTCTACCCGGCCCAGCCTGGCTCACGGGCCGGGCCGGGCCCGGGCTTTCGGGTAAGCCCGAGCCCGTGCAGTGCTCTAATACAAGCTGTTGATCAGCAGGATTGCTAGTACCAGTGTGCACAACGTTCGTTTATGCCGCCAGCTGAGAGAGCACGCTTCTTGTGTCCTGTAAAGTCAAATGAGTGGAGAGAGATGGTGCGTCCACTTGGCTAGGTCGTTCCTGCAGCCAAACACGCTGCTTATCACTCCCACTCTGCATTCTTCAAAATTCTTGTAGCACTGACAGGCCACGTTAACAAAAGTTTGGCATAACCACGGGGTGTTTGTATCCTACAAGGTGTTCTACATTTTGCAGTGTTCCCAAATACTGCCTACACAACAAGCACTGTCAGGATAGTCACCTGAAAGACCGGAAACCACTGTGTGGTGTGTTATCACTAAGCCCCGATTGTAGGAACAAATACAACCAACATATCATAGACCATTGTTGTTCAGTGGGCTTTGTCATATAGTTACGAACAGCCTTCTTTGAAAAACAAATTATCATTGTTTTCTGAGTAAACGTTAGCTTTCTTAAAATGCAACGTTTTGATGACAAATGATGCGGAAGTATGCGTTTCTATGTCACTACGACTTTATTTAACGCAATGTAGGATTCATGCACGCCAAAATCTTAGTTACAGCTATCGCTGTTTCTTGTTTGTATATTTCATGACGCAAAAACAAAAACCTACATTCAATACCAGGCCAATACTTATTATAGCTGGACGTCAATGCTGTCGCAACGCTTTGAAATATGCCTGTTCGTGTAGTGGCTGTGAGATCGCTTCCCCACAAGGATAATGGCCGAGGCTGGATGACGCGAAGCAGGTAGCTGTTCGTCTTACTCTTAGCAATGTAAACGCGACGAACTTTTTTTTTTCGCTTCAGGCTGCCGAACGATTGTGCTAGGGATAGCGCTGAAGTAGCACGGATGGGCAGCTAGATAATTTTTTTCGGATGTCCTATCAAGCGGATTTTTTTTCTCAAAATACCTAGCTGTCTTTTCGTACCTTTTCAACCAGCTCCTTTGCACTGCATCATCGAGCCCACCAATTTTATATTGCAATCACTTGCGCGTTCAGCTAAATTTTTGGACACAAGTTAGACAATTTGCATTACATGGAATAAAGCCAGACTTCACCTGATGAACGGTTATAAGTCATTTCAACTGGTGGCCGTCTATTCATAAAAAACGTTGCACTATAAGAAGTGTTCACCCTAGCGTAAATAATCAGAAATATCAAGGTAATTTGTTAGTAGAATGAAGATGGTTGCAAGCCACAGTAATTGTTTATCAACGTTGAAATACACATAAAATGTTCATTTAGCACAACCTCATCTAAAATTTACAAGTTTATTGATATTGGCCCGCGTACCAACGCGCAGCTGTGGTAACTAATATCATTGTGCTGTGAGTCTCACTTTTTTTTTTTTCTGGTCACAGCATTACGTGCTAAAGAGTGATTTTTTTTTTACTTACAATTTTGCTACTGTGGCCTCCTTGACTATCACAACAACGCCACAATACGGTCGTACTATACCAGTTCGTTTATCCTCTCTGGATCATGTGATTTATGTATTATTAGTAATTTGGGGCTCCAATACAAGCGAGTTATTCGCTCGTCTGCACCGCTTACAATGCGTCATGTGTACGCTTACAAGTTAACGCTAGTCTGAACCAGAGGAAGTCTGCAATATTATATCTTCTCTTTCATAATAAGCTTCAGCTATTAGGACGACATCGACTACGTGACCAATAAAGCCATGAGTGATTGTCGCTGAAAAGCAGGCGCGCAAACACGGTATCAAGTAGAAGTACCCACTGTGTGCAAGCTGAACGCTACGCTTATTGCTTCAGAAATTACTTGTCTAGCCTGAGAAACAGTTCTTCTTGGTGTAACTTTGACTCGATAACACAGTTAACGTGAGGTAGTCACAATGTCTTCAACCTCACTTCATACAGACGCTCTAGAGAACAATTATCGTGGCGTTGACAGAAAACGAATAACTGTGGCTTCATTTAAGCTGCTAGCCTGCACTAACAAAAAGAAAGTTGCTCCCATACTATTTCAGTGAAATGACCGCTCAGAAAAAACTCGTGCTTTTTCTTAGCGATACAATTTTTGCCACTTCTCGTATTTCTCGTACTGCCACCACATTTATGGTACTGTTGCACGAGAAATGTGGTTAGACTGAGGTGTTCGACGTGCGTTTCTTACCGAGTGTACAACAGAATGATCACGACGTCAATTATTCAGCTCATGTGCCTGTCTGTTTATGTCGTAAAGTTGAACCATTGACTGTACTTTTTTGTCTACAAAATTATGCAACGAAACAAGAAATGATACCTAATTATACTTTCACTTATAAACAAACAGCTTTACGCACTAGATTATTGTAATAATGCAAAACTTTTCATAACCCTTTAACCAGGAATTTAGATTGCCAGCACCTGGCAAAATAGGCCAACAGTGAGCTGTCTAAAATAAAGTAGACCGATCCAGGTGGCGACGTAAAAAGAAAACTCGGGAAATCCTGCACCCATTGTAATTATAAACTACGTGGATCCTAGAGGTGCAATGAAAAGTACGCCTATCCTAATTCCTGCTAATTCCGCGGTGGTTTTGGCCTGGGGGATTGCGTTCAGGGGTCTCAAAATGTATGTGGGTTCATGTGTAATTTGCGTCTGTGTCGTGGGACTGAAGTTCCGAAAGCCAGAAAAAAGTGTCGTGCCGGGCAAGTACGTATTCACAATGGTTGTGCAGCAGAGCGACTTGTCGTAACATGGTACAGCATAGAACCAAGTCCATTACAGCGAAGCCAATCAAGAAAAAAATGCCGCTCCAATCCAATCTGTGAAGGTTGTTCGAAAGAGAAGCTGTGGCATCACATGATGCGTTGACCAATGTGATGTACCCATTGGCTAGGTACTGCCGAGCCAGAGCACGACTCCGTCGCGAGTACTAACTTGCCGTTCCTTTCGTCGCTCATCGCATTCGCGCTGCTCTTCACGCGTCTTATCTGGGCGTGGCTTGCATTGAGCCTGAACCGCTGCATCCTGCCTAGTCTGAGCAGGACGCCGTTGTGCATATTGAGGTAGCTGTTCCCATCGTCGCTCCTCGTGTTCACGCTGCTCTTCAGGAGCCCGAACTATGCGTGGCCTTTCCATAGTGATATTGTCACGAAGGTAACAATCGAGGCCTTGGGAAAACGGTGTTCATTTTAATCAAGGCTGACACTCTGAGAGCGCGCGTTCAACTACGCACTTCGTCGTCCTCGTTCCAGTGGCCGGCGGCCGGAGGTGCCAGTCTATCTCGCGTCATTTCTCCCCTCTCAAAAGCCACTGTCTCGGTCGGCTGGTTACAATAAAGTACATAAAATGGTAGGACACCTCTAATGGCAAATGTCACAGGAAGCAAAGGATAACCACAACACTGCGCAGGATGGCGAAGGGTTTGAATGGTGCAGCTCACTGACGGGCGTAGTACGGGCTTTATCCGTATTACGTGCACAACTTCGGGACGGGGATGTCGTTGGCTCAAGCGAGCATCAACACTTTGGGGTACGACCTCGTAATTCACATAACTAATGCGGCGCACAACCTCGTATGGGCCCAAGTATCGTCGCAATAATTTATCCGAAAGCCCACGGTGGCGGACAGGTGATCACAGCCACACATAGTCGCTGGGGTGGTACTCGACATTCCGTCGGCTCTGATTGTAACGGCGGACGTAGGCACTCTGCGCGTTGCGGATGCGGTTCCGAGCACGCTGGCGAGCTTCCTCGAGCTTTCTGAATAAAATCATCAGCGCTCTCGCTTGTCATGGTGCCGTAGCCTACTGGGAACATGGCGTCTAAAGGTGTCGTGACGCGACGTCCATAGACAAGTTCAAATGGGGTGAGCTTGCTGGTTTCCCGCACAGCTGTATTATAGGAAAAAGTCACGCATGGCAAAATTTCGTCCCATGTCTTGTGCTCTACATCAACATACACCGAGAGTATATCGGCCAGTGTTCTGTTTACACGCTCTGTCAATACGTTAGTTTGGGGGTGATAAGCCGTGGTCTTCCGATGGTTGCTATGCGTCAACGTGACAACTTCTTGTGTTAAATCAGCAGTAAATGCTGCTCCGTGGACACTAATGAGGACAGCGGGCGCACCATGACACTGTACAATGTCGTGGACAAAAAACTGGGCGACTTCAGTAGCGGTTGCCCGGGGTACAGCTTTGGGGCGGTATAACGTAAAATTATTCCAAACAGTTTTGTTTTCAATTCCTGCAATCAACCTCCACGATTGGTCAAAACATTTTCGGGCCACTCCCAACTTCGCCTGTCTGTCACGCGACGTCACGAAAACTGCGCTAGCTCCCCATATGACATAACGTGTACACCCTGATTATGCATGATTAAACCGCACAAAAGAAAAATAATCATTCCTGATTCGACGCCTTTTCACCATTAGCCCTGTGCTATTGGTCCAATGTTTTCTAGCTACGCCCACTTCACCTGTCTGTCACGCGACCTCGCAAAACCACGAAAACTTACCACGTCAAAGTGGCGTGTACGCGAAAAAAATGCAATATGCCGAACAAAACTGAACATTTTTCTGAATAGCCGCAGACTGTCCCGTTCCGAAAGGAATAGGAGATGGCTGCCCGCTGCTCGCTCAGGCCCTCGCTATTCGCACCTGCCGGTGAGCATGCATTTATTTGCGCATGATAAACCTTTTTTCGTGGCACTAAAACGTTATCGAGCACTTTCGGCATGCTCCTTGAAGATACTGAATAAGAGGTAGCAGTTCTGTGTCCGCACGTTGTAGGTCAGCCTTCCGCACTGTGTCAACGATACCAAGAAACGGCAAATCTTGTTCCAAGTCTGATGATGTCAGTTAAATCGGAGAGCACGTGAGAGGCAGTCAGCGTCACTGTGCTTTTGTCCAGATCGGTAGACGACAGTTATGTCATACTCCTGAAAGCGGAGGCTCCCACGAGCCAGGCGGCCTGATGGATCTCTAAGTTTGGAAAGCCAACAAAGCGAATGGTGGTCACTGACCGCTCGAAATGGCCGGCTATATAGGTAGGGGTCGAAATTTACTGATGGCCCAAACGACTGCTGAACACTGCTTTTCAGTAGTCGAATAGTTAGCCTCTGCCTTGGTGAGACTACGGCTGGCGTAAGCGATGACACGTTCCGTACCGTCTTGCCACTGAACAAGAACGGCTCCGGGTCCAACGTTGCTGGCGTCCGTGTGAATTTCAGTTTCAGCGGCATCGTCAAAATGTGCGAGCACTGGAGCTCCTTGAAGTCGATTGCGTAATTCTCCGAACACCTGTTCTTGCTCTTCCGTCCACAGGAAGGGCACATTGGGGCGTGTTAATCTCGTCAGAGGCTCAGCGATTTTTGAGAAACGTTAAACAAAACGACGGCAGTAGGCGCATAACCCCAAAAGCCGCTGAACAGCCTGGCTAACGTCGCTGAACAGCGATGGCAGCCAGCTTCTCAGGGTCTGGCCGAACGGCCTGGGGGCAGACCACATGTCCGAGGAACTTGAGTTCCTGAAAACCAAACTGACATTTTTCGGGCTTGATGGTGAGATTTGCCTTGCGGATAGCATTAAACGCGCTTGAAGACACAACGACGTCACCCAGGTAGACCAGGCACGTCTGCCATTTCAGTTCAGCCAGTACAGTGTCCATCATTCGCTGGAATGAGGCGGGAGCTGAACACAGGCCAAATGGGAGGACTTTAAATTCGTATAGCCAGCCCGTCAGGAGTCACGAATGCACTTTTCTCGCGATCGCGCTCGTCGACTCCTATCTGCCAGTACTCTGACTTAAGATCTAACGAGGCAAAGAACTGGGCATGGCGTAGACGGTCCAAAGCGTCGTCGATCTCGGCAGGGGGTAAACATCGCGTTTGGTGACTTTGTTAAGCCATCTGCAGTGGACGCAGAAGCGTAGCGTGTTGTCCTTGTTTTTTTTACCAGAACGACGGGTGACGCTCACGGGCTTGTCGAAGGCTGAATCACATCATCGTTCAGCCTTTCTTTAACCTGGCGTTTACTCCCCAACTCCGCTGCCTCGTCTCTGTCGGCGCTGATGTGGGCGGCAACTAACTGCTGCCGAAACTCGTCCCACGATGTCAATGGCGCCTCGTGGTTACCACGTCTTCACGGAATCCCCGAGAGCGAAGTACACATTACGCAGCATGCGCTCTTTGGCACCAACCGTTGAATTCGGTGACCCTCTCGAAGTGGTCAAGCCAGTGTTCGACGTCTTCAAGAGCAGCTCCATGGAACACATTGGGCGTTTGCGGCTGATGCAAAAGGATCTGCGTCGGCGCGGTAACCGCAGAAGTAGACGGTTGGTGCATCGTCCTGGTAGAATCATGTGGCAGACCGTGCTGTGACTGGATGCCTTGAATACGACGGCTGTTACGGACGTGCACAGGGGTGAGCTCTGTCGGGCTTCTCACTGGCGTCGAGTCAGGAGTAGGCTGCGTCTTGGGCGATCGTGTCATTTACCCAGCAACTCCACCATAAAATGTCACGAAGTTAACAATCGAGGCCTTGGCAAAACGGTGTTCGTTTCAATCAACTCTGACACTCGAAAAGCGCGCGTTCCACTACGCATTTCGTCGTCCTCGTTCCAATGGCCGGCGGCCGCAGGTGCCACTCTGACTCGCGTTAATATCACAACACAATTGAAATCAGTTTCTAGGCGGGTTCTTCTATTACATATGAAAGTGTAGCTACGTCACTCATTTCGTATACTACAGTTGCGGCTTCGCGGCAGCTGCAGCTTGTGCAACCGTGATTTTTACCGGGGAATGCTTGCGGCGAACGCTATGCGCAAGGCGCGCTTTTGGGGTTTTTTTTTTTACAGTGAAGCTGCTAGTCTATACTTAGTTGAGATTCTTCGTGGGCGTGTTCTGTGCTAGTAGCGCCACCTAGTGGCCGCGACCACTCATACACACATCAAACGGCAGCTGGAAGAGGGCTTTGTCTTTGAATTTCCACGTAACAAAATTGTGCTTTCTCGTATATTCGAATGGCAATGCAACTTATGTGTAGGTCATACTTTACGAAATTTCTGAGGCAAGTTACTTTAAAATACAATCAGTACAATAAGGCATTTGCTCTTGGCGGAGTGCCAAGAAGAATGAGAATTTATGCTGCACTTCCACATACGTGCGTGCGCGCGGGACGTGCATCGCTTGTGGTCGTGGTGCTTGTCTAACATGGTCTAACGTTGGCAACAGTTTCGCTGTACATCTACTTTCACGGCCAGGAGATGGCATACGTTGTCCATGCGTGAGGCGGGTCGTCTTCGAAGGCGTAACAAGAGGTCCTTAGGGTTATTAATTTATATTTTACTTACAGCGCCGATGTGGCATTACAGTGGGGGGATGATACATAAAGCATATCACATAAATGCAGGTACATGGCAACAGAGCCAACATAATGACAAAAACAGCATCGTCATCAAGAAAATAATAGAAAATCATACATCGACGCAATACACAAGTATGTTTTAAAACCCAAAGTGTGGTATAAAACAAGGAAGTAAGTTATTTGGAGATAGCGACTTCGAGCCCAAGATTTACTAATTTCCAATTCTAGTCTCTGAGGAGCAGCGGGTTCTTGGCCTGGACCGTCAGCAGTCTTGGGCATGGAAAACGTCCGTCCTGACTGTTAACACAATTGGGCAATTTCTGCGAAATAGTGGTGGGTTTGGCACTCACGTAGCTTGCTGCCTATTGCGGTTCGTCCTGCAGCATCACATACGAAGCGCAGTTCCCATGATTGACCACTAAGCAATGAGTTACACTTCATTCACCAATGCAAATGTAATGAGCGCAATGGCAGTTCTCACCTCTGGGAAGGCTACAAGAGCACCCGCCATTTAATACCAATTCTAAGCTCGATTAGAGTGATTGCAAGCAAGAAATTCAAAAGGACAACACAATGTGATCATCTGGTCACTTCATTCCAATTTATGTGGCGATACTTCCGTAACTAAGACACGGACAATCTTCTCCCGACGCATTACACAACGCTTCCCACAACCAAGACAACTACTTCGATGGGCTTGACCAATTCCAGAAGTTGAAACAATCGTACTTTCCTTTAGATAACAATTTAAGATGTACAGGGACGCGACGAAAAAACAAAGAGGAGGGCCAATAGCTAAATTCCGAGAAATTCTGAAATACAAACTTCCCGCAGCTCAGCAACGGGCTTCTCAGCTGCAACCAATGCACGATGATATTGAAGCCTTCGTGAATTTGCCAAATGTCTCAGACGTACACTTCTGTCCCCCTCAGCACAGTTAGGTACGCCAATTAGGCGACAATAGTGCTGAGCATTTGTGAGCATATTCGTCCATCTAAATCACGCGCTTGCATTACTATTTTAAACAATACAGATACATTGCGGGTGGCCACGAGACAGAAAAAAAAACGTCAGTGTTTGTATCTTGAAGCGTTTGCACACTTTGCGTGAACTATTGTGTGCCACCTGAGTGATAACGGATGAGCACCAGTGTTTTTTGAGCATACATTGCTAGCAACGGCAGGAAGAAGGCTGCCCTGACTCCGATGCAGAGCCGATAAGCGGAGCGTGTGCATGCGTCCACTTTGGTTCGTTTTTCCGGCAGCCACGTACAACTACACAGATTGATGCCATCAATCAGGTAATTGTTAAATCTGAGAAGTAAAGCAAACATCTCTATATGACTTTCATAGAACATGACAAGTCGTTAGATTCAGTAGAGATATCATCAGTCATGAATGCATTGCGTAATCAAGGAGTGCAGATTGCATAGGTGATTATGTTGTGAACTATAAACAAAGATTCCACAGCTAAATTGTATGTCGACAAGAAAAGCAAGGCAAGGAAACAATCTCTTGAATGCTATTCAGTGCATGAATAGATATAATCAAGCTATTAGAATGGAAAGGCTAAGGAGTCAGGATCAGCGGCAAATATCTCAACAACCTTCGGTTTGCTTCGGTTTGTCCTGTTCAACGACACTGGGGATGAATTGCAACAAATTAGTGAGGACCTGAACCGGAAAGTCTTAGAATAGGATTCAAGGTTATTGCCCAAAGGACAAAGGTAATGTTCAATAGCTTGGCAAGAAAACAAGAATTCATGATCGCCAGTCAACCTCTACAGTCGGCTTAGAAGTACGTTTGTCTTGTTCAATTACTCACAGGGGACCCTCATTATGAGAGCGAAAATTAGACAAGATTAAAAATGGGTTGGAGTGCACACGGCAGGCAGTACCAAATCCTCACTGGGAGCTTAACTCCGTTGAAAAGAAAAGTGAACAATCATTTCATTCAACCCGTCGTAAGCGAGGGGGCAGAAGCTAAGAAGAGCACAAAGAAGCTCGGGAACAATTTAAGTACCGCGGAAAGAGCGTACTTTAAAAAGTACAGTACCATTTTCATTTGTAAATAATTAAAGAATAAATATACTGTGTTCCTTAGTACGCCATTCTGCTAAGAACAGTCCCGCCAAGACCACCCCGTTGTAGTTTTTTTGACAGCTGCATGATGTATTCGATTTATTAATCGCCAAACTTGGAGAAGTGCTGAACATAGCCGGTGCTTCCATACATGCACCTTGTTTATTTTTTATCAAGCATATCCAATGCTTCACGAAGCTGAGGTTTGTGTGGAAGTTTTAGAAAAGACTGCCGTTAACGATGAATGCATGACTTTCTATATACAATACATATTTATAGCGTGTAAGGAAAATGAATGTAGGTGTACTTTGTAAAGTACACTTGGCCTATGTGTATGCTAGAGGGGTGTGCTTGTTCCCGAAGCACACACGGTGGATGTTTTGCCATTATTTTAACACGAAAGTGTTTTATGCCGGGGTCCACCAAGACTTCACTGACGTATTTCCGTCATGGAAATACGTCATAGAACATAATACAAAGAAAGAAACCAGAAGAAAAAGTTCCACAAACATGCAAAATTTGGAAATCGAACCCACGACCTCTCGGTCCGCGACGATAGATCGCCGAGCGTTTAACCCATTGCGCCACAAACGCATTTGCAGAGAGCTACACAGACGCGCCTTATATATCTAACACTCCTCCGTGAACCCGCGCTCTTGCTCGGGGCGGTGCCGCCGCCTACGAGCAGAAAAGAGAAGTACTGCATTATGACACTAACGCGCACCGACAGTGAACGCTTCGGTGGTCTCAGCACTACGACGCCTCGATGCCAGCATTCGAAGGGACGCTGGCATCAAGAAGCACTACGAACGCCACCTAGGTGGCGTTCACCGTACTCAGCACAGCGGAGCGTGGCCTCCGCAATTAGCTCTGAAAATGTTTCTGAAGTTGATCGCGGAGGCTGCAATTACGACGCGCTGTACGCGCTGATTTGACTCGGTGACGATTCAGTTACGTGCTTTGTCTTGCGCGTTGTATTAGTGTGTCAGTTATGTGCTTCGTCTTTCGCGTTGTGCTAGCGTGTGCAGCGTAGTGCAGCTTCCATATGCACGACGGTTGCTCATGGTCATCGACGTTGGTAGTCGTGATGGAGGAGACGTGCCACCAGGCGTCAGCGTGGGTGCATCAACGCCTAAGGGCGCTTTAGCCACAATACACCAATAGACATTATATATCAATGTGCAATAAACATTACACTACTTCTGTGAAGACACGTTTCACTTTCGTGTTCTATACCGATTCCTATATAAGAGGGATCAACCACATTTGTTTTGCTATTTTTGAATTGATTTTGCTGACTAGAAACACTTCAGAGACCATCACAGGTACAAATATATTAAGGATGTAGTGAAGACGGGTCAGGCAGCGGGGCTTCGGAAAGCGGGAAAAGCGCCACTTCGGCCCGAGCACAGTCGATGATGGCAAGACGGTGAGACAAGAAGTCCCAGCCGAGAATGATGTGACGTGAACATCAAGGAAGCACGAAAAATTCGACAACATAAACAACGCCCGCACTTAGCACTCTTGCGGTACATTCAGCAAGCGGTGCTATATGCTGCGCACTCGCGGTACGCAGTAGCAAAGCAGACAACGGCGTGGTGACCTTGCGGAGCTTGCGAGAAAGCTTTTCGTCCATAACAGAAACTGCAGCCCCAGTATCAATAAGCGCAATTGTGATGGTTCCATCGACCAAAACGTCCAGTAAATTGCGTGGCGACTGTGCAGGCCTTGTAGAAGTCGCGAAGCTGGCAGTTCGTGCCTGCAGAACTGCAGCAACTAGTTTCCCTCGCTAGGTGACTGGCGACGACGTAAGGGGGAAAGCGAGCGATGACGTGGTGACGGAGAACGATGGTTGCCGAAAGGGCGTCAAGAAGACGGCGGATACTCTGGGTCGGGATGCATGGAGTGGCCGGTAGCATCGTGGGACTATCCATACCCAGGCGTTGAGACAGCAGGGTTAGTAGGTGGCATGCGACGACGGCAGAAGCGCGCGACATGGCCGGCGAAACCGCAAGCGAAACATATGGGTTGGTTGTCGCGTGTGCGCCAAGGGTTCTGAACTTGGCTTCGAGGCCGAATAGGAGGCGACGCGGTAGTTCGCACTGCTTGAGGTCGCACTGTCGCAGGAAACGCGAATGTCGGCGGCGCAGGCCACGCTCCCACAGCGGCATAGGTCAGAGGTGTAGCCACGGGAGGACAGGGTTGAGCCAAAGGTAGTGAGTTGGGAACTTCCTCGCGAATGGCTCTCCTAATGGGAGCAGCCAGAGATGTGTCAGGCTCTAGGGGTCGATCTCTGAGAGGCAGCATAGTCAGTTGGCGCACCACCTCCTCATGAATAAAAATCTTAATCTGAACGGAGAGTGAGGATTCTGGCGAAGATTTGGAGAGAAGCGTGAGGCCCGATAGAGAGTGGCCGGGTGCAACAGCGCTGCGCGCAAGGATCCTTTGTCGACGCGGCTCATCGAAGCTCTGACAAAGAGTGACGACAGCTGCGGCAGATGAAGGGTTTCGTGCGAGAAGCATTTGAAATGCGTCGTCCTCGATGCCCTTGAGGATGTGCTTCACCTTGTCCTCTTCACTCCTGGTAGAATCGACGCGGGCGCAAATATCCACGACTTCCTCTACGTAGCTGGTGTACGTCTCGCCAGGCTGTTGAGCGCGCTGGCGTAGACGCTGTTCCGCACGGAGCTTTCGTAAGGCTGGGCGGCCGAAGACTTCCGTGAATGTGGTCTTGAAAGCGGACCAGGTTTGGAGTTCCCGCTCATGATTGTGGAACCAGAGGTTCGCAACGTCAGCAAGATAGAAGATGACGGAACGTAACGTCGTCGAGTCATCCGACTTGTTGTGATCACTGACGCGCTCATAGGTAGAGAGCCAATCTTCCACGTCAGTCTCACCGGCTCCGCTAAAGACAGGAGGGTCCCGCTGCCGCTGGACGGGGCCGCAAATGATGGGAGCGGCGGAAGCTGCAGGCGGATTGTCGGTAGGCTCGATCATGGTAGCGGCTGAAGCAGTCGGCAACGTTCGGCTGCGAAGTTCCAGGGTGAGGTCGGGGATTGCAGCACCTTCCACCAAATCTGATATGACGATTTATTTGACAATGACGTCTCACGCAAACGGGGCAGTCCACGAATCCTGATGGTGAGCACAGCGACAGACGCAAGAGCACTTCTTCCTCTTCTTCACTACAAGGATTACATCAAGATTGCTATT
>NC_051162.1:61262004-61295652 GCF_013339745.2 Dermacentor silvarum
AAATAGTCAATTTTGTATTTGGCAGTGGAATTGTAGGGGTTCAATCATAAGAAGGCGTCCCTGCAGCAGTTTGTTAGAAGCCATGGTGTGAAACCTCAGGTTATCATGTTACAGGAAACTCTGACGTCTAGCGTGACCTTAACGGGTTTCAAAGCAGAGGTTAAGGATAATGAGCAGGGCAGAGGACTCGTAACTCTCATTAATAGGAGGTTGGCGTATGTTAGGCATGATCTTCACATGGCGGACTGCGGGATTGAATATATTATGGTGGAGGTAATTTTAGGTAGGCAAGGGGTATGTCAGAGGAGCGTTTACCTGCTTAACCTGTACAGTAGCCCCCGGGACACGAAGCAGAGTTTCAAATCTCTCTTGACCAAGGCAGCCAATCTGGCTAAGGATGCGCCGTTGCTTATTGGAGGAGACTTTAATACAGCCTATCATGTGTGGAAGTATGTTTATAGCACTACTAAAGGAGAGAGACTATGGCAGCAGGCACTAGACTTGAATTTATCTCTGATTACAGACCCTGCGTATCCCACTAGATGCGGCACTTCGACATGTAGAGATTCGACGCCGGATCTCACTTTTGTTCGGGGGGTGGTGGATTCGTCCTGGTCTAATTCTAACATAGATTTTTGTAGCGATCATTACATTCTTATGATTACTTTGATAGTGGCTAATAAAAAGGAGCGCACATTCAGGGTAGTTGACTGGGATGCATTTAGGAAACGAAGAATGGAGCGAATCGAAGATATCAGGAGTGAGTTGACCTTGGAACAGTGGACTAGTCAGCTTAAAAGTGACGTTGAGGCGACCACTAAGGAGGTGAAGACCGATATTGACACAGAGCGAATGGATAGTCGCCTAGCGCATTTGTTGGAAGCGAAGCAGTCAATGTTAGTGAGATGGAAGGGTCAGAGGTTGAATAGAAGGCTCAGAAAGCGCATAGCAATGATTAATCGAGAAATTGAAGACCATTGTCGGGTACTGTGCAAGCAGCAATGGGATGAAGTATGTAATTCTATTGATGGTCGCATTAAAAGGGGAGGTGGCTGGAGTTTGCTCAGACATTTACTAGATGAGACAAACACTAAATCTAATCAGAGGACGGTGATAGGTAAGCTGGTCCATCAGGCGTGTCGGGACTCCACGGAGGAGGAGTTGCTGAAGGTACTAGCTGACAGATACCTTCCGTTGGAGACCTGGCACGATACACCTGACGTGGTTTTGGAATATCGTGGGGATGAGAATAGCAATATGGATGAGGAATTTACTGAAAGTGATATAAGGGTGGCGCTGCAGGATCTCAATGGTCGATCGGCCTCAGGGCCGGATGGCATCACGAATAAAATGTTACGGAATTTAGATGAGGGGTCCATTGAGTTCCTAACACGGGAGTTAAACAGCCGATGGAAGGAAGGCTCTTTCCCGGAAGAGTGGAAGATTGCAACTACTGTTCTGATACCCAAACCGGGGAAAGTTATAGGGCTTGAAAATCTCAGACCCATTTCCCTGACATCGTGTTTGGGGAAAGTCGCTGAGCATGTCATTTTAAATAGGCTAACGCGCTATGTTGAGGGCAATGGGGTATTTCCGCACTCGATGATAGGATTTCGGCCCGGCCTCTCGACTCAGGATGCTATGATCAGGATTAAGCATCAGCTACTTGATCGGCGGACAAGGGATACTAAGGTACTACTTGGACTTGATGTAGAAAAAGCTTTCGATAATATCCAACATTCTTTCATTCTACGGGTGCTATCGGACTTGAATCTGGGGCAGCGGCTTTTTCATTTTGTCAAGGCTTTCCTTAGGGGTAGAAGGACATGTCTTAGGTTAGGGGAGATCAAGTCGAAAGTCTTTAAATTGGGTTGCCGTGGTACGCCGCAGGGATCCGTACTATCGCCTATGTTATTCAATCTTGCGATGTCAAAGTTGGCTAATATGCTGGACACTGTCCAGGGTATTGGCTATACTATCTACGCGGATGACGTTACTATATGGAGTGTCAGTGGTAGTGACGGAGAGCTTGAGTCTAGGTTACAGGAGGTGGTAACACTTACGGAAGAGTATTTAGGTCTTATGGGGCTCAAGAGCTCCACTAAAAAGTCGGAGTTGTTGATCTTCAAATCTAAGAAGCTGGGTCGTAGGCCGAAGGATTGGGTACCGGAAGTTGAGCCTTGCATTAGAATCGACACTAGGGATGGGTCGTCGATACCGAAAGTTGAGGCTATCAGGGTTCTGGGTTTGGTAGTTGAAGCGAATGGATCGAATAACAGAACCATTCAGCGTATTACCAAGAAGACGGAGGCGGCCATAAGACTTATCCGAAGGATCTCTAATAGGCATAGGGGTTTAAGCGAAGAGGGCGCGATGCGGCTAGTTCACGCATTTATTCTGTGTCATTTCTCGTATGTGGCAGCTATGCTAAATTGGAATAGGGGGGAGAAAGATAAGTTGGAAGCTTTAATTAGAAAAGCCGTTAAAGCGGCGCTGGGTCTGCCTGTGAGTACGTCAAACGATTTGTTGTTGCGCCTGGGTTTGCATAATACTTTGGATGAAATTGCCGAGGCTCAGCGTACGGCACAGAGAGAGCGGTTGCTAGGTACACCAGCGGGTAGGCATATCTTAGAGTCAATCGGAGAATCGGTGGCTGTGCCGCGCGATGGGGCACGGTTACACGAGCTGAACGTTAACCTTCGGACCAATATCATGGTTAGTCCGTTTCCACGGAATGTGCACCCTGTGCACAATGTAGGGAGGCGCATGGCAAGAGCTAGAGCTTTGTTGCGAGAAGCAAAAGATCAGGAGGAGGAGTCTAAGTTCGTTGACGCGGCATGGATTAATGGATAAGAATGGATAGTTGGGCGAGTTGGTACGGTAACATATTCTTGATATAAGCGCGAAGAAGACACGGACGGAGGCGCTCGTCCTGTCTTCTTCCGCCTCCGTCCGTGTCTTCTTCGCGCTTATATCAAGAATATGGATTAATGGGAAAGATGGTTATTCGGTGGTGGTGGTAGATGGAAAAGGGAGCGTTCGAAATGCAGCTTCCATTTATACAAAGGATCCGGGGGTTGCTGAGCAGGTGGCTATTGCTTTAGCACTACTTGATTCAGGAAGAGTTTCGGTGTTTAGTGACTCGCGATCTGCGATTAAAGCCTTCTCGAGGGGACTTGTTGCGGAACCGGCTTACAGATTGCTGCAGGGTAGGGATATCACTCCGCATACAGTTACTTGGTTTCCGGCGCACATGGGGTCAGTGGAGAGAGCCTCGCGTAACCTCAACGAGGTGGCGCACAGGGAGGCACGAGGATTAGTGTGCCGTGCCCTCCCTGATGGGGCTGTATCTCCCGCTCCTGAGTTCAGGGACCAGATGTTAAGCTACAACGAGATCACCAAGCACTATTACTTAGAGCGCAGGGCATCCCCCCTGCCACATTCTAAATTAAATAGGCCACAGGCAGTTACATTGAGGCTTCTGCAGACACGGACGTACCCTAACCCGGTAGTCATGAATGAAATTAATCCGGACTGTGGGGTTTCAGTCTATTGCAGTAAGTGTGGGGGTTTGGTCGATTTAGAACACATGCTCTGGCGCTGCTCGGCGTTGGCCGCTGATGGTTCTTAAGGTGAACGGTGGTGGCAGCGCATGCTGCACAGTGAAGTGCTAGCGGACCAACTCGGGGCTGTCCAGAGGACCCGTTTAGCGGCAGAGGGGCTCGGCCTCTCTGTCCCGACGTGGGAGCGGCCCGCATCAGTCCCAGACTGATTCCTCAGGACCCAAATAAAGTTCTTCATACCATATATATAGCGGCATGACGACAATTGTACGATGCCGACGTACAGACGATGATACAATCACGAAGGAGGGATGACATTGATGGAAAGACAAAGGTAGCGGCATGACGAGAGCGAGATGACAATTTCTAAATCATTACGATGTTGTAACGGTGACTTGTGACTCCATGACTGCGATGTCGTGAGGACAACAGTAGGACAATTGGATGAAGAAGCTGGAATGACGTCGTTGACACGATCACAACCGCATGACGACAACCGTATGACAATAAATGAACAATCGAAACTGTCTGACGAAGACGCCAATAAGGACGATGGCATACAATGGCACACAACCACGATTGAACGATGGCAGAATTGAATCCAGCTTGACGTTGGTCAAGAAGGCCGTTATATTCAAGAAAATACACGAGGCGGCGATTTATCATTTTCTCAAACACCTTGCACAAGCAACTAGTCAAGGGAATGGGGCTGTAGCTAGCTGCAAGTGTGGCTTCCTTTCCTTGTTTAAGAATGGGTATGATAACAGCCTCTTTCCAGGCTTTGGGTAGGCGCCCAAAGAACCATATCTTGTTAAACAGAAAGAGGATGGTTATAAGGGTGTGTTCATGTCTGTGCTTAAGCATGATATATGTAATCCTGTCTGGGCCTGCTGCTGCGTTGCCACATGTTCCCAGAGCCGCCGTCAGTTCCTCCATAGTGAAAGGGCTATTGTACCCTCTTGTCGATGGCCTTTTATCACGGATAGGTTTCCGTTCCTCCGCTAGCTTGTGTCGCATGACGGAGTCTATATAATGTGCTGAGCTGAAAATATATTCAAAATGTGCACCTATTGCATCTGCTTGGTGTTCCAGTGTATCACCAGCAGTGCTGACCAGAGGCACTGGGTGAGCACTGCACCCTTGAAGTGCTCTAAGTCTGTTGTACACTTTATGTGTATCTGTGTAAGAGTTTACAGAGGAGAGGAATGACTACCAGCTTTCCTGTTTGGATGCACGTCGGATACGCCTGCCATTTGCTTTAGCACGCTTGAAGTCTATTAAATTGTTAACTGTAGGATACCTGCGGAATTTTGACCATGCTTTGTTTTGGTTCTCACGGGCATTCTTGCACTCCGAATTCCACCATGGCCTACATTTGTTTTGTGTTTTATTTGATGTCAGTAGGATTGATTTCTGTGCGGCTTCTATTATATACAGAGCGATCATGCATTGTAATTCATTTATACCTAGGTCTACGATTGGAGAACTGGGAAGTTTAGAGAGTTCTCGGAACTTCTTCCAATCAGCAGCCTGTTCTTTAAATTTCCTGTGATAATCTAAACCCATATTTATGTCTCCGGTGTGTTTTAGGCAAACAGTATAAGTGGTCGATTCCGTACAGATTATCGATAACAGCCCACTCAGTGGTTGCCAAGAGCACCGGAGAGCCAATAGCAAGGTCTATTGCTGTGTATGAGTTGTCTGCTATATTAAAATATGTTAGGGCTTTTTTATTAAATATAGAGGAACCGGAGGACAATAGGAATTTTTCGATAAGCGCACCTCGGGAATCAACTCTTCCAACATCCCCATAGTGGGTGGTGTACATTGGGATCTCCAACCAACAGTGGATGGACCCGGGAGCTGGTCAATAAGGTTTTCAAATTCTTCGACGGAGAGGTGATGGTCCGGAGGAATATATAGGGAACATACAGTTATTATTCTCCCAAAAGTTAGAGCCCGCATTGCCACTGCCTCTAAATCGGTAACTAGAGTGATACTCTGACAGGGAATAGTGTTCTGCACGACAATAGCGACGCCACCCGATGAATGGGCAGTGCCTTGCCTGTCTTTCCGGTATACTGCATATTCTTTTAGAAAGTTTGTGCGTGTTGGGTTTAAGTGTATTTCCTGTAGGCAAAATATGTTAGGTTGGTATTGTGCAAATATTTCATATATGTCATCCAGATTTCTGAGTAGCCCTTGGCAGTTCCAGTGTATAATGCTCTCAGCAGCCATTTTTGCGAGTGATAAGGGAACGGGTTATTCAAATGTCTCCGCATTTATTAGGCGGCTTGACTGGCGGTTGTTTTTTCTGTTTGCGGCGGTCTAGAAAACGCCGCCTCTCTTTGGGGGATTCTCTCAGCGTCTGAGACACTGAGGATCCCGGGGTCATTTACATTGCTTCCGGCGGAAACTCGGAAGTGTATGACGGTTTGTCAAGAGGGGTTGACTCCCTCTCAGTTGTCTCTGTTGTTCCAGAGGTGTGTGCGAAGTTGACCTCTGGGACTTGAAAGGTTGGTGCAGCCGATGGCTGCTTGCTGGGGGGCCGAGAAAGGCGCGCATCAGCAAAGCTGTACTTCGTGCCCAACGTAACTAGACGCCGCCCGGCCCCCCGGCGCGCGACATTAAGGTAGGATCTTCCGGAGAGAAGCGAGAGCTTCTTACGGGCTTCAGGGAATGTGATGTTTTGCGTTACTTTGATTTGAATGATCTTTTTCTCGTTCTGGAACATTTTACAAGTTCGCGAGTACGCAGCATGCGGCCCGTGATACTTGGGGCATTCTGTTTGAGTGGCACTGCAGCTTTCGGTTCGATGCTCGTGAGTACCACACTTTGCACAGGTGAGTTTCCCGCGAAATGTGTTGAATCTGTCCGTACTTTTGGCACTTAAAACATCTTCTCGTGTTTGGGACGTAGGGGCGGACTTTGCAGTGAATGTACTCTGCTTTCACAGCGTCTGGTAGACAGGAACGATTAAAGGTCAAGACGGTATGGGGTGTCACTACATCTTCATCGTTTCGCCTTATGGTGATGCGGCGCAGGACAGTGACACCTTGATCTCTGAAGCCATCAAGTAGGTCTGAGTCTGTTCCGCGGATCAGATCGCGTTCTGATATAACACCTTGAACTGTGTTCAGACTGCGGTGGGGGGTAATGGACACCTGTAAATGAGCAAACTGCTTTTGCTTGAGGAGGATGTCAGAATGATCTTTCTGTGACACTTCAACAAGGAGATCAGCGGATGACAGTTTCTTTGTTTCATAGTTTCTTCCTATCATTTCCTGAAGGGTCCTAGCGATAACAAAAATGGACATTGCAGCAACTGAGTCGTCTACAAGAGAGTAGATAATCAGGAAGCGTGGGAAGTGATCACATTCAGTTCGAGTTTTGCCTAACATTTCTTCGGTGCGGCCCCTTTTCAGGGACCGATCGGGTTTTTTGGAAGAAAAAGTACTCATGCGATATGGGCATGCTGACGGTTCCTAGAATGTCACGTGTGTTTCACAGTCTTATTACCAGGAAGGTCCCGGGGCTCGCCACCTGGTAAACAGGCGAAGAGCCCGTCGGCCGGAGCTTGACCATGGCCCCGACCGCCACTGTTCATGGTTTCTACTCTTCACCTCAAAACCTTTCGCCACGGTGCGGATGACAGCTTCGTTCGGTATGGGGGCTAAGAGTCCGTGGTGGCGCCGAGCACCATCACCTTGATACTCAAGGTGCCCTTGCGGGGAATAAAGTGTCCATACATCAAACAATAATTCAATGTTTTATACATTCATGTCGATATCAAAAGAATGCTATTCGTGATAACTGGACAGCCATCGTAAATGTGTTCTGCTCCCATTTCCTTGCACTAAGATTTTCTTCTTTGGACTTCCTACAGCACCGAGACACTTTACAGTACAATGCAGGTGAAATAGGTGAGTTATCTGCATAAGTAATTTTAATGCGAAAGCATTGAATTGCTCATGAGGCGGAAAAACGGTCGTAGTCGGCGTTAGTGGGACCAGGATGGTCTAAAAGTCAGGTGAGCCCAAGTGAGCCAATCAACGCAGTTGATGACGTCAATTAGGGCAAAGATAATTATGGCAGAGTAAATTAAAGCAGGGTGATTTCAGGCGACGCTAATTAGGGCACAGTAAATAAGTTAGGGTAAGTAATTGAAGGCATATGTTTAATTAAGATAGAGTTCATTAAGGCACTCGAACCAAACGACATTTGGTGGTCGCGATGCTTTCGCATACATCGACGTAGGGATAATTAAGGGCCCATTGAATTTTTTGTATGTATGGCATGCCGTCAACATTTGCGGTTGGAAAGAAGTCAAAGTGTGTAAAAGTAAATATATGAAAAACGTTGCACATATCCCGGGAACTGAGGGAATATATGCTATGCGAAGCATTTCACAGGTAGCCGGCTATCCAGCATTGTTTTCGGTTCCGCAAAACTGATACCAGGTGGACCAATGTATTCCTGCTAGTTCAGTAGTTGCGTGTGTGGGTCGCGAGCATACGGTGGTACAACGACAGCAACGCGACCACAACCACGTTGTAGACGATCGCAAGACTGCAGTTGTTTGATGGCTATGCAATCGTATGTACGTATGGCTGTTTCATGTGTTTTATCTCAAAGCGACAATGAATTTGCACTAAAAAAATCTTAAAACTATATTAACTTGGTCGAACATGAGGTGTGTACAACGTCCCACAGTTTGAATGTAGCGTGAGTTGCTACGAGGACAGAACTGGTCCATTGGGGCTGGCAGAGAAGATAGTGCAGTGTAACACGGCGACTCACCGCGCGAGCTGTCGGAAGGAAATATCACTACAATGTGGCACCCATAGTGCATCAAAGAACTGGCTGGCTTTCGAACAACCGCACGCACGCACGCATGCTTCCCTAAAGAGCATAACATGCCTGCCCATTGCAAAGTGCCCTGAACGAGGCGAAAAGTGGTGCCCAATGAAATCAACAAATTACTGCATAAGTTTTTAGTGGGGTATAACTGATAATCGCCTGGGGTTTGGCTTGACTCTTTGGAAATGTAATGACTCCAACGAAAATACACTAGAGGCGTGGCGGTCAATGTTTGATTGGAGGAGAACGGTAAGACTGACGAAAGCAGTGACTACACTTTTGACCCGCGGGGGTTGTGTAGTGGCTATGGTGTTGGGCTGCTAAGCACGAGGTCGCGGGATCGAATCCTGGCCACGGCGGCCGCATTTCGATGGTGGCGAAATGCGAAAACCCTCGTGTACTTCGAAATAGGTTCACGGTAAAGAACTCCAGGTGGTCGAAATTTTCCGGAGTCCCCACTACGGCGTGCGTTATCTTCAGATCGTGGTTTTGGCGCACAAAACCCCATAATTTAAACTAAACTGGCGTTTTGCATAACTGAACCACTCCGTAATGTTCACGCTGCACGGAATACCAGTGGCGGGCGAGGAAAAAATCTCGAAAGAGGTTATATGTGGTCAGCGAACCTGCCTGAGGCAAGTCGATGATAACATTGGCAATCGGTATTTGAGGTTCTTGATTCAGATGAACAGCAAAATCGATGCCCAGTACATTTTCGGAAGGTCACTGGCAAGCATAGAGCTATAGGGTATTTGCACGCTGTGCGCTGGATAGAAACTTAAACACATGCACACACATTCTGGCCTCCGACATTCCTTGACGCTGACGACAGATTATTAACTAGCTTGATGACGCCGACATAATACGCTATGTTGACCTCTAACAGACGTCAATCATAAATTCCCTTTACTTGGCGTCATGGCCAACTTGATCTTTATAAGGGCTTTTCGTTTTTACACGACTATTTCATTCCAAAGTTAGAGTTTTTATGCCCAGGGATACATCACGTGGTATTAAAAATTGCAATGTTGTATTGACCAAGCACTTATATTGTTTAGCCGAAAATAGGGACATTCTCTATCATATATTTAAAATGTCACGCCCATTGTCACAAACAAAACTGTTCTTCATCCTTAAAAATCCGTGCGTCACTCTTTGTGCCCCCATTTTACACCACAAAATAGCCGACGTTATATTTTCGAAGCAAATATCTGCATTTAGAGGCCACACTTCGAGGTTCCGGCGGAACTTTCCCTACCTGGTTCTTTTTATGATCGAGGTCTGAGTTGGGGCGCGTGGGTGTACAGTAAAAACACATGTGCATAAGAGTACAAATAAATTAAAGCCCAACTCATCTAACGACGACTATCGATGGTAAGGAGATTAACATTCGATCAATGTAGCAAGACACCGCATTTCTGAAGTCACGTTTAATCAACATATGTAGTGGTCATTGTGAGACTTCCGTTTCTTGAAGAGTATGCGATATACTCTGGTATCGAATTTGTTACGTCTGTCCCTTGAAAAAATTGCCAATGAGCATAGCGGCATGATGACAATTGTACGATGCCGATGTACAGACGATGATACAATGATGAAGAAGGAATGACATTTACGGAAAGACAAAGGCAGCGGCATGACGAGAGTGAGATGACAATTTCTAAATGATTACGATGTTGTAACGGTGACTTGTGACTCCATGACTGCGATGGCGTGAGGACAACAGCAGGACAACTGGATGACGAAGCTGGAATGACGTCGTTGACACCATCACAACCGCATGACGAAAACCGTATGACATTAAATGAACAATCGAAACTGTCTGACGAAGACGCCAATAAGGACGATGGCATGACGATGGCACACAATCACGATTGAACGATGGCATAATAATTACTATCGCTAGATTGTTAAACAAGGATGTGATGACGATTGTGATGACGATTGCTTGGCGACAATAGGTTGACGTTTCTGAAGTCATTAGGTTACATCGACGACGTGAGGGCGCCCGCATGAATAGTATGACCACGAATGTGTTACTACAAGTGCATGACGACAGTCCGATGCAGTGTTGCCAGGTCCGACGAGGCCGCGTAGCCAAAAGCTAGAGAAAGGATAGCCCAAATGTAGCCAAACAGAAAAAAGTGCAAAATATTTCGTAGCCAAATATAGCCATTTTTATTTGCAATTTTATTTGTAAACACATCTTCACACTCTACTACGGCAATCCTTTTTGCACAACCCGTCGTAACAAAATGTGTATGCCACCGTGACGGTCGGCCCTTTACATCACCAACAGCGACATTACGCTTGCACAGAACACTTTTGGTTCGCCCCGGAAGCTCTTATGTTCCACCGAATCGCTGCAGAGGGCGAAATCAGTGCTTTTATTTTATGACAGATAGTACTGTTATTATTTTTAGCTATTTACAGTAATATTAACTACGAACTATGCTTTTTAGCTGTCGTGAACAGAAAATAATGTTCAGCGTCATTGATCTCTCACGTTATCTCTGCCTACGGCGTAGAAGTTCAGCTGTCCAGCGATCTGCGATGGCGACGTGCTTACGACTTCTTTTTTGATGAGCTAAAACAAGTCTTTCGCACTATAATATCTCGCGTTATTTGTCTCAATGCCCTATGTTGTTGTCTAATTTTCCTGTTTTTGTGTTTGAATTAGCTTTGCCCGGATTAGCCAGGACACCCACTACCTATTTAGTGTCAATTTACATCAACCTGGCCGCCATATTAGTACTCTAGCATGCCAAGAACATGCGTTTAGAAAAGGTACAAGAAACAGATGCCACTCACTACCTGAATCGGTATAAGCGGAGCTTTAAAAGATTACTGAGGAAACCGGCACACTAGTGTAAGAAGCGCGCAGTCGCTTTCGGCGACGAGCACGTCCCGAACTCACTCGAAATGGTAAAAGCCGCGATGGTGCACAAAGAGCTATGGTAAACAACAAATTGATAACTGTGGTAATGTTGTGAAAACAGGTTACTGTCAAAAAGCAAACCATGTTGATGGCTAATGAAGTTTTAGAATAGGGGCTCCTAAAGTTTGGGGCCCCAAAGCGCTTTGCGGGTGTTAGCTTTGGGCATGCAGGAATGAACAGTTTTGAAACATGCGTGTTGCGTTTGCAGCGTCACAACAGCGTCAAAGAAAAGCTGTTATAAATATAAAATAAAATATACCATTTTATGATAAGAAACGTAATTTAGACTTTCGTGTTTTCGCCTGTAATTACAATTTAGTACTTATTCTATTAGCAGCATGCAACTTGATGTGCTTACTTTTGAGTAACCAACTTTACGCACCTTCACCCAGCCAAGTCAATCCATGATAGGCCTATGAGCCATGAAATCGACAAATGAATTCGGAATCAGCGGCGTATAATGAATCAATCTTCATTACACATGTTAGTTGAGAGAAAGCGATAACCATAGTCACTTCTAGATTACGAACTTCGCGCATTACCACGAATCGAGCCCAGTTTTGTGATAGGTTAGAGGCGTCGCTTCGATAAACGCCGCCATGTTTGTTGACGAAAGCTTTTGGGGCAGCTTGTGGGGCTCCCACTAAATCGATGAAATGGCGTGCCCGATGAAAAACTTAATCACAGTTCCTGTCTTGCGCATTCGCAGTGGCTGCGACTTCTTTTTATTTTGCGATTTATTGCGACTTTTTATTTCTTTGGAGCCCCAATACGTTTGAGGCCCCTATTCTAAAACTCTAATAATTGCTGGGGTTTTACGTGCCAAAACCACAACATGATTGGTAGGCATGACGCAGTGGGGGACTCCGGATTAATTTTGGCCACATCGGGTTCTTTAACATACACCGAAGTAGAGGCTGTTCCTGCCTTTTCTTTTTTTCCTATTCTTTTTTATACGTTCTCGCATACTTGGCCCAATTTGCCATGTTTGGATTCTCCCCTCTGAAGAGGATCCGATCTCACGTCCAACCTATCGAAATGAATCTCGAATCTAAGCACGAAGAAAAATTCATCTAGCAGGAAAAGTAAAATGCAGTAAAGCTTCGCGCCTGAAACGTGGAGTAGGTCGAAAGCTGTGACCGGCGCGTTACTTCATCCGGAATACATGGCCATGAACACACTGGAGCGTGTCATCCACCCGTGCTTCCTTTTCTTTAATGTCAGCGCCGCGATCGCCCGACGGCCCCGACCCTATGTTATTGCTCTCCCTTCCGAAGCATAGCCATGCTAGTACAGTGTACTGTGAAAAACCCCACTACTCCCAGGTTCATCCCGATGCCCGGGGATCGTGTGAATAACGGTCAAGCAGGGTGTAAGTTTAGGTGCATCAGAGACAAAAGCGACCGGCTCAGACAACGGCACAGAGAGACAAGGAAAGGTGGGGGGGGGGGGGGGGGAGGTCATTTCGCGCACGCACACAAGCACAGCCACGCGGCCGGCTCAGCCAGATAAACCACGGCGTTCGAGGTTTGCTTCTACCCGATCAGAGCCACCTCTAGAGCATGGATTAAGGCGCCACGTATAGCCCAAACACAGCCAAGTCGCAGATTTTCAGTAGCCCAAATATAGCCACATAGCCAACTCGTCCAAGTCGACGCCAAAAAAATATTCCCGTAGCCCAATGTGGCTATATATAGCCAAACCTGGCAACACTGGTCCGATGACCAAGTGAGAATGAAGATACTGGAACTACCACGATGGCATCAAGATGACGGCTTGAGAACAAAAGCATGACCATGGCTGTATGACGACGACGTAAGGGCAAAGGTGCCACGATGACGGTAAAATAGCAATATGCTGAAGATGAGTGCATGACGCCAACGGCGTGTCGACAACTGTATCACGAAGCCTGTCTGACGACAATGGCGGGACTAGAGTCGGATGACGTAGATAGGCTGACAACGAAGGCGTGACCACGACTGCATGACAAATGGCAGTATGACAACGGATACATAATAGCGACTATGTGACGTCGACGCAGGGACCATGATGAGAACTGAATGCCGTCATTATTATGATTGAATGTCAACTATAATGACAAAGATGAACAGAAGTCGGTGGAACAACTTGGGCGGTATGACGACTATGGAATGACATCAACCCTGTGATGACGATGACACGAAGACGACGGCATGACAAGAGAGGGATGACTAAGTCTGAATAATGACGAAACAACAACCACAATGGCATCACTGCAACGGCAATGACAACAAATCTACAACGACGGCTGTGATTGCAACGCAGTGACGACGATTGCATGACAATGGTAGGAGAATTGAACTGAGACAATTGTTTGAGGACATTAGGGTCACGCCGACTGTATCACAAAGCCTGTATATCGATGATGGAGTAGCGTCAACGGCTGGAGGATTGTTGGATGACAAAGCTGCAGTGACGGCGATGGAACCATCATCTTGGAATAGCGACTGCAGTGTCACAACGAATGCATGACGACTGTACAACGACGATGACTTGACGATGACAGCATGTTGACGCAACGACAATTGAGGCATCATTACCGCAAACACATACCTAGTTGCCCAAGCGGGTAGACAACTTCGGCCGCTCGATCGGCGTGAGAGGGTAGATTAGGACAACAGACATACAAGTGAAGATAAGTTCAATGGAAGGAAGAGAAAAAAGAAAACTGCAGTAAAATATCGGTAACAAAAAATTTAATCGTCATCCCGGCCTTGTGAAAATGGATGTCCAGCGAAGATGATGAAAACCGCCACTATAACTGCTGAGGGGAGCATGCAATGCTTTATTGCTGAATTCCTCCTTCGGTGCATTATTCAGTCACAGGTGAACAACCACACGGGTGCAACGCATGTCACGAAACTAGTTGTGTATTTGGCGAACCTGTGTCGAGATTTGGTCTGTGGGTCAAGCGCGTCTGCTTTTGTACATGACTCGTCGACGGTTCTAGCATAATCGCTGGTGCTCTAATGCCTTGAAGAAAGACATGATTCGAGTCGCGCACACAATCTGATTACACGACGTCCGTTGAGAGCATGGACAACAGATAAAATAAACGACAACATTCTAATAAGTTTCGAATCATACAGGCCCGCCTTGCGCTGGGCGATAGCTTAAGGCTGTTCGCCGGTGAAATATTGTCCTCGCAAAAAGAATAGACAAGAATACGTGTACATGTTCTCCTTTGAAACGTATCGTCCCGATGCCAAGCTTTTTCTCAGAAAATGATTGATCGCGTACAGAAGGTACTGACTCGCAAACAACATTTTTGGCGTCACATTGGAAATGTCATCAAGAGCTAGGGCTGAGATATGTAAAAAAGTCAGGATATTTTAATGCTCAGAGATCGTGATTTACATAAAGTCACAAGCGATTTCGGGCCTGTAGTGTTCATAAGGCCATACCAATGTTAAACATCGTTCAAAGCTCTTTCCGAAGAATTCTAGAGAAGCAGTTATCTGATGAGGCAAGCGAAATATACAAGTAAAATTTGACTGGTCTTGGAATGAACTCTCATGACCGATTGCATCTCTGAAGTGTCTTTTTTAGTAGGCTTAAAGAGAAAGTCTTCACCCTTTTCATCATACTCATCTTTGGCATTCAAAATTATTCACTTGTATGAAGAAGCCGGGAATTTATGCCGAATCCAGTTAGTCGGAAATTTGGTGTAAAAATACTTTATTTTTCAATATGCCTTTCCTCGTTTATACTACCATGTGCAATTTAATTTTAACCACACAGAGGAATAATATCATGGGCTCCGATTAAAACACAGGTGAATAATCACGTATACTAATAACATGGCTTCGGTTCGTGTTTCTTGTTTGGTTCAGATTCCTCCCCGCATCAAACATTATCACGGTTAAAGCCTGCTCAGACAATTTTGAACCAGTTCAAATGGTTATTATTGGTGTTACAGACGAAACTCTTCGTTTGGGTTGTGTGGGTTAGAAGATAATAAATTTGTAGCGTTCGCTTATATTACGTAGGATCGATAGCGATATCAAGGTTAAGTATTGTGCTGAGGCTTCTCTTATTGTTTTCTATCAATACGTGGGTGCGACATCTTGGCGAGAAGCAGCACAGTAGGCAACATGTACACCCGTGAGCAAAAGTATACGGACCACGGGAGCGCGTGTCAAACTAAAGTCCCTATATAAGAAAAGTACCGCCATCTACTCTTTCCTCCGCAGCCTCCTCTCCTATAGCGCTTTCTTTTTTCTTTACTTTTTGCTTGCGAAAGCCAAGTCGACGGTGGCGCACCTAGAAAGTCCAGGTTGAAGCTTTCAGGCCGGGCGCGCGCCGCCGCCGGCGACTGCGGCTGCGCAGAGGACTTTCAACATGGCTCTGAGGCGGAAAAAAAGAAAATATAAAGAAGTGAAAAGCGCGCGCTATCATCGTCCAATCGGAGATACAGGAGAGAGAGAAGCGGCGTTTATCAAAGGATGGCGGTACTTTTCTTATATAGGGACTTTAGTTTGACACGCGCTCCCGTGGTCCGTATACTTTTGCTCACGGGTGTACTGTACTGCAGAGAGAGCACCCTGGTAACTAGCAAGCCTTTGCGAACGCTGAGGTGATGAGGAATGTTGCCACCTGCTCTGCAAGCGTCGAGCCTTGATGGCGCACGAAACGAGACCAAAGAAAAATGACTTGCTTTATAGTTTGAAGTTTACTGCCCATTTCGCTCAGACCAGTATGCACATCCCCCAGGCATGCACACAGCTGCTCATCAGAAACGATACCGTTTGAGATAACACCGCTTCTTTCAGCAGCGGAAGGCAGAACGCTGCCCTCGCTGTGGCAGAGTCGATTGAACGGAGTGTGCCGGCGCCATCCGGCTTATCTCAGATTCAACATATCACTCTGTAAATTAACACGCGCTTCTCGTAACCCAACAAGTGTGGGCTAACCATGCTGCGTCCATACCAAAACTGCACAACGGCACGAACGCGCTTCGAGTGTCTATTTGTAATACGAGTTGATGCGCTCGCGAAAGATCGGAACTGTCGACGTTCCTCACAGAGAAAGTAAAAAAAAAAGAAAATACTGAACTCACGTGCTCTGGGATTCGGTTTAACCGACGCTTGTGTAGGTGCTAGCAAAGAAGGCTGTTCTTGTTCTTCGAGGATCACTCCTATGTGTAGGAAATGACAAGTTTATCAAATTTTCACATGTAAACCTTTCACGCTGCATTGGCATGTGGGGCTCGAACATGCGTATCTTACCCACGACGATGACAACATCACGGCAATCGAATGGCGAGACGGCAGTCACTGCGAAGGTGCATCCAAAAAAATTAAATTATAGGGTTTTACGTGCCAAAACCAGTTCTGATTATGAGGCACGCCGTAGTGGGGGACTCCGGAAATTTGGACCACCTGGGGTTCTTTAACGTGCACCTAAATCTAAGTACACGGGTGTTTTCGCATTTCGCCCCCATCGAAATGCGGCCGCCGTGGCCGGGATTCGATCCCGCGACCTCGTGCTCAGCAGCCCAACACCATAGCCACTGAGCAACCACGGCGGGTGAAGGTGCATCCATATTCTTGGGAAAAGCGCGCATGGCATGCGCAGAGCGACGCAACGCGCTAGCATTGACTAAAGTCGCTAGATATCTTTTGCTTTCTTTAAGTAGCGACAAGCTTTGAAGCACCGCCGACGAATCTCATTTGGCGGCGCTCATTCCAGCAGCCATGTTCTTCCTAACGCTGTTCCCCCGCGATAGCAGCGGTCGTTGACGGTCGCATGCCATCTAGGAAGATAATGGCGGCCGACGGAGTACATGTCGCTACTTAAAAAAGACCTGGAAATCCAGGCACTTTAGCATTGGCATGGCCACACTTGCTGGGTTTGTTGCTGCTAAAGTTCCTACATTTCTTGATCTTTTTAAGTAGTGAGATCTACTCTGTTGGCCGCCATTATCTTCCTAGAAAGCATGCGACCGTCAACGGCTGCTGCTATCTACGCTGCTCGCAGTAGAGTGCAAGTGATTGCAGGGGAACAGCGTTAGGAAAAACATGGCTGCCGGAATCAGAGCCACCTAATGAGATTCGTCGGCGGTGCTTCAAACCTTGTCGCTACTTAAACAAAGCAAAAATATCTAGGAATTTAGTTGCTGCGGCACCGAGCAAGAGATTCGCTATCAGCTGGAATCAGTGCGGCTGTGATCAGCGATACGGAGAGAGGGCAGCATATTTCATTGCAGCGTTAGCCCACGCGAATGAATTTCCGCTCCTCATTTATCTCCCCGATTACCGACTAGCAGCATGCCATGAGAAATAGCTCTGAGATCCGTTCGCTCCGAGGCAAGAAAAGTTAGCCGCTTGGCTATTGTTGCGGCGCACTTTCTACCACCTGCATCCTTCCCACTAGAGTGAATGTACCTCAAAACAACTACGATGGAATGACTACGAGTCATGATTACGATTGTATCATGACCACGCAATGACGAGGACGCAATCATGGCCTCAGCATGACAAAGCGGGAATGAGAATGTACGATGACGAAGGAAACAGGACAGTTATATGCGACGCTAAAATGATGCAAGCGCGACGACAATAATTTGCAGATGTAAGAAGGACGATGATGTTATGCTGACAAAAGCCTAACTACAGCAGCTAAATATTATTGGAATGACGACATGAAAAAAAAACGCGATCGATCGACGCCGTCAGCATAACGACGACGCACTGATAACGATAGCATATCGATAATGGCTTGACAATATTGCGATTTAAAAATTATTGTGTTTTACGTGCGAAAACCACGATGCGATTATGAGGCACGCCGTAGTGGGGGACTCCGGAAAATTTTGATCACTTGGGGTTCTTGAACGTGTACCTAAATCTGAATACAACGGTGTTTTCGCCACCACCGAAATGCGGCCGCTGTGGCCAGGATTTCATCCAGCGACCTGGTGCTTAGCAGCCGAACACCATAGCCACTAAGCAACAACGGCGGGTATGACAATAATGGGATTACAAGAGTGAAATCAATACCAAAGAACCACCGCAATTATTTAATGAAATTATGGTGTTGTACGTGTAAAAACTGCGACCTTATTATAAGGCATGGCGTAGTGACTCCGGCATAACTTGGACCACCTGGTCCTCTTTAACGTGCTACTAAATTTAGTTACTCGGGTTTGTTCGCATTTCCCCACCATCGAAATGCGGCCGCCGTGGCCAGGATTTGATCCAGCGACCTCGTGCTTAGCAGCCCAAAACCGTAGCCACTAAGCAACCAGACCGGGTGACGACGATAGCAGACGCACTATGAGATGACGACGATGGTATAATAACGACGTCATGATGAGGTCGTTATTGATTAGATCGGGATGGTTAAGCTAGAATTAAGACACTGCAACGACCACGACCACCTGCGGTGACGACGGCTTGACGATAGAGCACTGCACGAGCTCGGGCTTACCCAAAAGCCCGGGCTGGGCCGGGTAGAACAGTTTTTCATGGGCTCGGGCCGTGCTCGGGCACGGCGTTTGCTTTTTGACCCGGGCCCGGACTGGGCTCGTGTTTTTTGACGCGGGCCCGGGCCGGGCTCGGGCTTTCTGGTGGTGTGCATGTAACGTGCAGCGAGTTATTCTCGGGCGTCTCAACTCTGAAAAGCATTATTTCTCGGTCTCGGGCCGGGTTCGGGCCAGTTCACCCTCTCCGATCGCCCTTTCCTGCCCTCTCCATCGGCTATCATTCGCGCCTGCTTTGCGGTGGTGGGGGAGAGTACCCTCTGGGTGGCGCCTCACGACAGAAGTTGGAGGAAGTAATCCTGACAGACGCCTGAAGCGTCTACCACATCACCTCGGGAACGGCAGCGGTGCGCGCTCAGACGCATGCGTGACGCAAGCAGTCGTACCCTCTGGGTAGCGCCGCATCGCGGCAACTCACTGAACTAAGGCGTACCAACGGCTCTTATTGCGGAGCGAGCGATTGCACTGGCATTAAAAAAATAGCGGAGGCGCTGCCTTGGCTGACTGAGCCACCACAGCGGGTCGAGCCTTTCGTCGTCAGATTCAATAATATGCCTTGAGGCACGATGTGATTCCAAGAGGATAGTTTAAGTGCAGTGTATGATGGCCTATTATTGTTGAGCGTCGGCCAATCCAGAAACAAAATACACGCTTTTGTGCTTAGCTACTACTTTTGTGAAGCTACTGTTATGTCAGACAAAAGCGACTAAAACGTTCGAGCCGACCTTAGTGCTACTGCAAAAAATAAAAAAAAGAACGTCATTATAGAAGCTGGACACGTTAACGTGTCTATACATATTTCGCATATTTAGCGACAGAGCGCAGAGAAATGTCAACATAAGTACATTATGAATTCACCCTTTGTATGTGGAATACCACGTGGCATCAATTCATATATATATATATATATATATATATATTGGTGGAAGGAGCTAGTTTAGCACAGATTGTTCTGCGAAAACACCAGACACTCTTCCTTGGTCTAAAAGCAAGGCTATCGTTAAGAGAGTGCTTCTGCTATTGCTTACCTTAGACATGAAGCATTTCAGTGCTGGCGCATTTGATTTTGCCTACTTTACTGTAATGTATATTTCATTTTGCTGCTGCACCGAATCTACGTATGCATTAGCAACTGGCACACTCGCAAGAGGACGTAAAGAGCTTAATCTTTGGATGGTAAGCCTTTGTTTCACTTATTTTCCTGCCTGTTTTCAGGATATGCCATTTGCAGAAGCAGTTGACTAAAATAGGCACTAAAAACGCGCAGACGCAAGCAGGGGAGGAAAACAAGTGCTACAGTCAGCTTCTACATCATCACTAAAGGTCTGGATATATATATATATATATATATATATATATATATATATATATATATATATATGTGTGTGTGTGTGTGTGTGTGTGTGTAAATTACAAGAAGTGCACGCGCACGTAGAAAAGCAAAATATAATTGCGACCGTTCGGCCTTCATCCCGGCCGAAACGCGGAAATTCAGTTTTGTTGCTTCTCTACCTGCGCCGGCAGTTCTTTTATTTAATTGAAAACCAGATTCGAAGAACTACTTCTTTCATATAGAAATAAACGAGAAGAAAGGGGACCGAGGGTGCCGATTTTATTATTCAAATCATAGGAAGCCAACAAAGACAGCAAGGACAACATAGGTGAAATTACTTGTACTTACAACTGAATTAAAGAACCGATAAATTAATAGAAATGAAAGTGCATGAAAAAACAACTTTTTGCAGGCAAGGCGAATTATTTGGAGGAGCCGTTGCTTAAGCTGCACAATTTTAGAATGTGCTAGTATGGTTCCTTTAAATCGTCTTGCTCGATCACAGAGAAGTAATGCGTTTGTGCGTGTTTCGCACGTGTAATAATAAGGCGACAGTGTTTTGAGTATCGCTTAGAATGTGCGCAGAATTATTTTGAAGTAAGCTGAATTTTCACGTAGTTTCGAGCACGTAATTTGCAAGATTTTCTTGGTTATTCCTTTAGTGCGGGTCATTTGTGGACCAGGGAAAGAAAATGTTAGTGTGTGAATTACACGGAAGTGGAAAATTTTACAGGCCGATTTCGGAATGTGGATTGTTTTGAGAAGGAAGCTTTGGACTTCATGGCCTGTGCTTGACTCGCCAGACTTTCGCAGAGAGTTAGTTCTCTCGTGTGACACTGGCAATCCTGGTCTAGGTGTCGTCCTCGCCCAACTTAACAAAAGCGGTGAAAAATTTAAAAATTAAATTGTGGGGTTTTACGTGCCAAAACCAGTTCTGATTATGAGGCACGCCGTAGTGGGGGACTCCAGAAATTTGGACCACCTGGGGTTCTTTAACGTGCACCTAAATCTAAGTACACGGGTGTTTTCGCATTTCGCCCCCATCGAAATGCGGCCGCCGTGGCCGGAATTCGATCCCGCGACCTCGTGCTCAGCAGCCCAACACCATAGCCACTGAGCAAACACGGCGGGTAACAAAAGCGGTGAAGACCCTTACGAAAATGTCAGATATGGACTGATATGAAAAAGGCCATATATGGGCATATTAAAAATTGGGCATATATGGCCATATATGGCATATAAGGGCGATATATGGCCATATCTGCCCAATTTTTAATATCCTCATATATGGCCTGCTTATATGCTATATATGGCCATAAGTGCCCAATTTTGAATATGCCCATATATGGAACCCTTTAATATATGGCCACTTCTAAATTTTTAATGTGCCCATATATGGCGCTCTTATATGGTCATATTTGGAAATTCAATAAATTAAAATCTGGTGTTTAACATGCCAAAACCACAATTTTATGATGAGGCACACCCTGGTGATCGATACTTCAACTCCCTGTGGTTTTTTTAATGTGCACACAATGCATGGCACACAGGCATCTTTGCATTTCAGCCCCATCGAAATGCGACCGCCGCGCCCAGTATACAATCCTGAGCTTTCAGTTCAGTAGAGCAACGTACACCTTATCTACCACTACACCGGGTATAGAATTTTATATGAATATATCTCCAGTCAAAAATTCCATCCGGCTATCAACTTACATGTTTGTTGGCTAACACTAATTTCAGACCTTGATGGTCTACTAGCCAATCGGCATACAAGTTTACAGGTCCACAAGCCTACAAGTCTACTACCTGTCTACTACCTATTCTACAGTTTGTCGGTATGCCAGTGTATCAGAGACCACTGTTCAAATGAGTATTGTTTATTGAATTGATGAATTTTGACTGTGATTGCATTACAGTCTTGCAGTCTGAATTAGAATATATTCAGTGCCTTTAAATACTAGAGTATGCCAATCGGCACTAATGATGGCTCACTGCATAAATATGCTCACCATTCCATCCAAAACTTCAGGTCATGGTATGTGTGTGATGTGGAAATCACATTTATAACATCTGAAAGCAATATGAGCAGAGATAAAACTTTATTGCAAAGTTCACTACTACAGCCCATTACCCAATTGCTGCAAGGGGTACCAGTGCACTGCTTTCAGTCTCTCTTCCATAACCTCCTTTGACACGGTGTCGTCCGCGTTGTGAAAATAGCTGCACAAACAAATGAACCATTATTGCCATAAGACAGAAAACTAAGTACAATACTTGTTGCGTTGATTAATACACTGAGAAATGTTGAGGAATTGAGCATAAACGTTATTAAAGGAGGAACAAGTAGTGAAAGCAGTACAAGTAATATTTATGACTGTTTTGAAGCAGGCTTTGTAGCTGGTGAAGGGCCAATTGGAAGCAGATGCATATTTTCAAGTTATTGTAGGCCAGGCACACCAAGCTGTTTTCATTGAACAGAATCCTATTGAATAGCAGCAATAATCCCAACATAGCTAGGCCTTACTGCGCACCTGCTTGGTTAATTATTAATAGTAGACACCGTAAGTATACACACAATGAAAATTCACATATCCCCCCCCCTCCCCCCCGCTCCCACACAATGACCGCACTTGCAACTCAGCACTCCAACCTGTGGCATGGTTTTGACTTTAACTGATGATAATGGCCAGCTGTGGATGCCAGTGGCAGTACGAGCACTGGAGCTATCTAGTGCTATATGCACAAAGCTAGTATTTTTCCGGGGTTTTTTTGTCTGTCTGGACAGGTCATGCCGCGCATGCATGGAGTGATCAGACTGCTAGCATGACACATGAGGTCGTAAGCAAGCTACAGTACCCGCTTCAAGCTCAAAGCATTTCAACATGCTTTGTAGAAAGGCAGTCGTTCATTGAGCAGGCACTTCAGCGTCAACAAAGTACACATCTGCCGTTAGAAACGGCCGCATGAAAAGCTGAATGCTAGCAGCAAGGCAAACAGGAATTTCCGCTGACCGAAGACTGATGTTTACCCGCAAGTTGAAGTAGCAGTGCTTTATAGCTCAGAAGCCTCAGGATACACGGCTGTGCTGTGTAAATTTAAATGATACAGAAGGAGGCTAGCTGACTTACATGAAAGCAGGGCATTCCAACTACAAACTTCAACGCAAGCAGCGATTAGATGATGTGCTTCATGTGGCGGCATGGGCTCCATGAGAACACGTCAGCAGCTGCCTTCTACATACAAAGAATCACAGACTTTCACTATTTGTGATAATTCCCTGACACCAGGAGGCAAGCTTAAAAGGCTGCCAGTCGAACTATTGTGTGAATTGGTCCTAGAGGCACAGAGCATGATTTCTGATGACACTGTCATCAAAAGCTTCAAGAGAACTGGCATCTGAAGCTCAACTGACACCACTGAAGACCATCTACTATGGGATGACACTACTGAAGTTTAAGAAAGTGGAGGGCCAGCCAGAAGTGCACATTTCTCAAACTCAAATTCTTATTTAGAATGTGTGTTTTCAAGGTTTGAAAACAAGACTTGGCCATTCTTGTAAGTTACACCTAGGTTTGATTCTTTGGTAGCTGGATTTTTGACACAATCTTACTGTGCCGTAGTTTAGGCAGAACTAGGTGGCTGTGGAAGTTCACTTAAAATTTTACCTTTCATATAATCGTTCCGTCCAACTTTGTGTCACTTTATAAAGTGTTTAAATAGGAATAAACAAACGAGGCCAGAACAGGGACTGCTTGCGCGAAGCCATTTACTGATGGGCAAACTTACTTGAATGCCTGAAAGGTACTTCTGGCTTCTAAGTTTGTTGTGCTGTGTCTGGCAGCGCCTGAGACAACTATATAGTCGAGCTTTCAAGCGACCTTTTACTGGTGGCCTCCTCATTCAAATAGGGTCACAACAAAACAAAAAATACCTGCCTGTCCCCAGTGGGCGAAACTATCCCAAGCGAATTTTTTGCCCTGCTACTTAGGTGAGTGCATCAGCTCACAGTTTGTCTTGTCAAAATGGCTCCCGCTGCTTTACATGTAGAGTGTATTTGTTTGATTGCCCTTGTTGTAGATTGCCCACCTCGGCCGCAGGAGGTTGTGGGTTCAATTTCTACCACCGCACGGCGCCCACTGATTCAAATGGACACAAGCGTGCCCTAGTATGGCGTTCGGCTTTCTTCAGGGAGGAGCCTGTGCTCTAAAATACCAGTCAAAACCCTCGTGAGCAGAAAAAGAAGTAGGTCTGGGCCATTCCCATAGCGGCAATTTCCCATGTGGCGCCCCTAATTCCCTTTCCAAGCGCTGAGGTCCCTAATGGCCAAGCAACAGGTGTAGTACAAGGACCTTATGCGTGTTGTTTATGTGCGTGGACTGTTTGAGAACTCTTGAGGACTGTGAATGAAGGAAGAAGAAACAGAAGAAGGCGAGCCATGGCAGCTTGCGCGCTTGGCACTGTTCAGAAAAGAAACAACAGAGAAGGAAGAAGAGAGGTGGGTGCCGACGGGCAGAGGGGGCTAGTGACTTGGAAGACGCAGAACCAGTGCGCTGTTCCGGGAGCTCCTGCCACGGTACCTGAGGCAGCCCTAAGGACAATGTGCCTGCCTGACGGTGCAGACGCAGAGTTGCGCCTGGCGTGACGCTGTTTGGAGCAGGCCTGGCTGTAGCCTGCTCATAGCCGCCAGTTGGAGCATCTTTAGGCTGCGTCCGGGGCGAAGCCTAACCGAGGCCTTTGCTTTGAAGCCGCCTCTTGCTCGAGGTGGCACGTGAAGTTGTGGCGGTGAAAGCCACCCGCCCGACACCTGTTCGAGTGCTCTGACCACGGTAATGCAGCCGTCGCCTGCCTCATCTGAGGACCATTGCCGTCATCCTGCCTTGGCTTGTCTCCAACGGAAATCGTCGCGACAGCTCAGACGATCTACCACTCATCGACGACACCATCAGTAATGTAGCCGAGAGATGTACTTGCTGTTTTCTTGAACGCGGCGCGTAGGACTTAGCGTAGACGTGTTTGTTTTATGGACCTTTGCTATGTATTCTGTGTTTAGTGCTTGTCTTGTTACAGTCCTGGCATCTTAAATTTTGGTTCACATCCGTTTGCGCGTCTATGACGTTCATTACCGCTTGACTGCACACAGACATACGTGCCAAATAACTATCCATCACACCAGACTGGGAGCATGCTTGTACACATTTAACCGGTAGGTACCTAGCGGCTACACTTGGTTCAAGGCAGCCGCGACTGATGCCCTTCAACAAGGCCGTCTGTGGTTGGACAATAGGTGCCCAGAGAGCACGCATAAAATCTCTTTCAAGATGTGAACCCTCACAAGAAGCTGAGTACCAGGCCAAGGGACATCTCCACCCATCAGAAAGAAACGGAGGGTTTCTGGCGGCACGGGGATTTGAGCTCAGTACCTCCCACATACGAGGCGGATGCTCTACTGCTATACCACTACTGCAGTAGATTCATCCAGTTGAAATGGTTGGTCACGAGGATCTGACACCGCTTTAGCGTCCAGGAGAACCGAAAATTGGGCAAGCTGTTATGTATTCATGGTCGAAATGTTGAAAGCAGCATGGACAAACGCAGACAAAGGAGTGCTTGCATTCTCTTCATTTCTGTGCCCCTCAGTCTGCATTTGTTTTTTAACTGCTTTAAACATTCTAATCGCTTTAGCTTTATCCATGACAGTCTTGTTTACATTGTCGACCTATTCAAGCACCTTGCATTGCGTATATAGCACAGCATGACTAACATGGGAGTGTCAATGTTGCTATGCGTGATTGCCATGTACTTCACAACTGGAAAATTTATGGGGGCGGAATGGAATAACATGAGCGTGTGCAGCTCCATCAGTATCGCATATTAATATTATTAAGCCCTTGTCTTCAAGAAGCCTACTCGATAATGAATAGGATAGGAACTTTTTCTTGTACCTGTTGAGGGCATTACTAAATGCATTAGGAGCAAGTTTGAATTGATTTGAGGCTACAGCACCAAGTAGCTCAAAAGAAAGTTGCTCACTATTAAGCGACAATGGAAATAAGCATTGTTGCTAATATTCTGTAACAGTGACGCACGCTGTTTGCTGCCGTATGCATGAGAAGACAGCTCCCTTTCTTGTTTTTTAGTTTCGCAAGTTTGAATTTGACTGTAGCACACTGATGCCTACAAGATGAAGATAACAGACAATAAAGCATGCTCAGAGTCAGTTACTTTAGCGAGCCCTAGCTTCTCAGATTCTGAACGAGATGTATGAAGCTACGTATGTACTAAATGTACTATCACATGCTTCTACTACTAGCACTAAACTATCATCATCATCATAATCATCAGCTTATATTTATGTCCACTGCAGGACGAAGGCCTCTCCCTGCGATCTCCAATTACCCCTGTCTTGCGCTAGCGTATTCCAACTTGCGCCTGCGAATTTCCTAACCTCATCATCCCACCTGACTTTCTGCCGTCCTCGACTGCGCTTCCCTTCTCTTGGTATCCATTCTGTAACCCTAATGGTCCACCGGTTATCCATCCTACGCATTACATGGCCTGCCCAGCTCCATTTCTTCCGCTTAATGTCAACTAGAATATCGTCTACCCCCGTTTGTTCTCTGATCCACACCGCTCTCTTCCTGTCTCTTAACGTTACTCCTAAGATTTTTCGTTCCATCGCTCTTTGTGCGGTCCTAAACTTGTTCTCGAGCTTCTTTGTTAACCTCCAAGTTTCTGCCCCATATGTTAGCACCGGTAGAATGCAATGATTGTACACTTTTCTTTTCAACGACAGTGGTAAGCTCCAAGTCAGGATTTGGCAATGCCTGCCGTATGCACTCCAACCCAATTTTATTCTTCTGTAAATTTCTTTCTCATGATCAGGGTCCCCTGTGAGTAATTGACCTAGATAAACATATTCCTTTACAGACTCTAGAGGCTGACTGGCGATCCTGAATTCTTGTTCCCTTGGCAGGCTATTGAACATTATCTTTGTCTTCTGCATATTCATCTTCAACCCAATTCTTGCACTTTCTCGATGAAGGTCCTCAATCATTTGTTGTAATTCCTCTCCATTGTTGCTCAATAGGACAATGTCATCTGCAAACCGAAGGTTGCTGAGATATTCGCCGTCGATCCTCACTCCTAAGCTTTCCCAGTCTAAGAGCGTGATTACTTCTTCTAAGCATGCAGTGAATAGCATTGGAGAGATTGTGTCTCCTTGCCTGACCCCTTTTTTGATAGGTATCTTTCTACTTTTCTTGTGGAGAACCAAGGTAGCTGTGGAATCCTTGTAGATATTTGCTAAGATATTCACGTATGCCTCCTCTACTCCTTGATTACGCAATGCCTCTACGACTGCTGGTATCTCTACTGAATCGAGTGCCTTTTCATAATCTATGAAAGCCATATAGAGAGGTTGATGGTACTCCGCAGATTTCTCGATTACCTGATTGATGGCATGGATATGGTCCATCGTAGAATATCCCTTCCTGAAGCCAGCCTGTTCTCTTGGTTGACTGAAGTCAAGTGTTGTCCTGATTCTATTCAAAATTATCTTGGTCAATATTTTATACAATACTGAAAGCAAGCTAATGGGTCTGTAATTATTCAATTCTTTAACGTCTCCCTTCTTATGGATAAGTATAATGTTGGCGTTCTTCCAGCTCTCTGGTACACTTGAAGTTGTGAGGCATTGCGTATAAAGGGCCGCTTGTTTTCAAGCATGATATCTCCTCCATCTTTGATTACGTCTACTGTTATTCCATCTTCTCCAGGCGCTTTTCCCCTGGTCATGTCTTTCAAGGCCCTTCTAACTTCATCGCCAGTTATAAAAGGAGCTTCTGTATCTGGTTCATCACTATTTCGAATGAAAGTAGCTTGGCTGTTTTGGCTACTGTACAGGTCAGTATAGAATTCTTCTGCTGCTTTTACTATGTAATCAAAATTGCTGATGATATTACCATGCTTATCTTTCAGTGCATACATCTTGCCTTGTCCTATGCCTAGTTTTCTTCTTACTGATTTCATGCTGCGTCCATATTTTACGGCTTGCCCGGCGGCGGTGGGAATCGAACCCACAGCCTCCCGCAGCCGAGGCGGTTGATCGGTAGTGCCGGGAGATCCGGTAGTGCCGAGTTGATCAGCCCTAAACTATGTACTAAGCTAAAGAAACAGAAAGATACCAAAGAACTCTTCCCCGATACCCAACAACAAACAGCGTGCTTGTGTGTGCGTCACTGATGCAGAACGTAACCAACACTTCCAATTTTGTTGCCTCAAAAATGAACTTTTTTGAGAACTACCCAATGCTGCATTCCCAAATGACGCACGAAAAAAGCGACCTCCTCCCACAGTGGCCAGTAAGGCTGCAGCTAAACCCCTAACGCATACAATGAAAAGCATGCAAGTTATCAATTGGCTAGATTGCTTATTTAAGGTAAGGGCCATGCAGCGCATAATACATGATGCCATTGACCCATGGACGAAAGCCGTATCCCCTGCCGCGATGAGTGCTACAGGTGCTACAAATGACATCGCAAGCAATTATAACAACACTGACACTGCCATCCTAGACGTGCTGTGCTGTGTAAGTAGCTGAAGGTCCTCCTGCAAAAACTTGGCATTCAAAACAATGCCATCACTGTGGAAGACAAATTGGTGTCAGATCACAGATCTATCACCAAACTTGTCAAATGGGTGAATATGGTCTCAAAACAAGCAATGGCGTTGCAGTTTTGAGGCAAACCAATGAATGCACACAGCTTGAGAAGCAGCAGAGAGTTCGAAAAACTGAATTAGTAAACTTTATTCAGGGTATCAAGGTAAAAATATGCCACAGACACTCAAGGCAGGCAGATGGATTTGTTTTGTGCCCATGTGAACGAGCGAGCCAGAAGCACAACATAACATCAAATGCTCGACCAATTCTCTTGCCTCATATGCTGCTGGGCGCAGTGCCGTGGCAAATAAGACCTGAAGTACCTTCAGAAAACCAACTTACTTGGTTGGTTTTGCTTTCTCGTTTTTTGATCTGTTATGTACTCCTTCCGAGTCATCATTATAGACGCATCTGCTGTTTAAGTCCTGTTTTTTTAGGTTATTATTTGCTGGGCCAGCGCACATGCTTTAACCTATCTTCACATATTTTAGAGGGAAGTGTCATGCTGTGCAATAGTCTGGATTGTTTCGTATCACCTCTGGTATACTGGGCCGTAATAATCTGTCATGGTACAGTACTCACGGATTGAAATAGGACATTCGGAGTGCGTGGCTGCTGGTACATGCAGCGCCATCCGTGGGTGCTCATGGAACCAAGGTGTTGCATTGTGGTATAGCGCGAGGGGGAGAGCATCTAAGGTGCAGAATTGCTCCTTCCGGTCGCCAACGAGCCGTCCTGTAGTTCATCACACTGCCAGCGTGGCGTGACGTGCCAGCAAGGCACGTCTTGTGTTCGCCATATCTAACTACCTGTGGCTCGACTTCCGTTGACATCAGTACGACCAAGAATCTCGGGAGTTATCATTTCGAGGCTGAAATAAAGAAGGCTTTTCTTGTCGGCCACTCCACAGGTGTTCGGTGTTGGCACAAAGTAAACTTTCCTTTCATTTGTGCAGATGTTATCATGTCTACGAACGCACGTAAGGCGCAATCTTGTAGCTGAATCCTGTGTCTTACATGCATGCTGCATAGCGAAAGGGGGTGTAACGGGAGCGTCGTGTGCTCGCTCAGGCGCGCAAGCAGACGACGCCGCAATATGGGCGGTGCGCACCACCGAGCCATTTCGGTCGGCATGCGCAGGCACGCTTTAAGCGCGCTAGCCTTGCCGCGCCACGATGGCAGTGTGGTGAACTACAGGCCGGCTCGTTGGCGACCGGAAGGAGCAATTCTGCTGCGTAGATGTTCTCCCCCTCGCGCTATACCACAATGCAACACTTTGGTGCCATGAGCGCCCACAGGCGGCGCTGCATGTACCAGCGGCCACGCGCTCCAAGTGTACTATTTCAATCCGTGAGTACTGTACATGGCTATGATGCGGTTGTATTAGGGGTCCAGGTGACTCCGATATTTGGTTGCTTTATCATTAATGTGATGCCCCATGATGGTCTTGTTCTGTACTTGTATCACATTCAGTAAACTGCAGTTGAAAGTAAGCGCCAATCCTGTGTTTATGCAAATCGATCTCTGCTCTACCATTTTCCAGTGGTTATGCTCCGAGTAATGTGCTTAAATAGATTCTCATTTTCTACGGAAATTGTTCAGGTGTGTCACAATGGCTCATAGAGAGATTCACCTGAACCTTTGCAATGCTCCACCTCGAAGTCCCTATACATAGGCTTACAGTAATAGTCTTAAAATCGATTTCGCTAATTTACAGACACTTTCACCCATATATTCACTGCACAGGCTTTCGCTCTTCCCTTATACCCTCACAATTTTCTGGTTGCCCCATGATCTGCGTAGCACTCTAGAAGTGAAACGACTTATTCCATACATTTGCAATTACTCAGTAATTTCATTTCTGTAAGTTCTGTCCTAGACATTAGCTAATCCTTTTATTCCTTAAAAATTTAATTTCTCTTTCATAGGAATTACTGCTGCTGCTATTAGAAAATAGCAAAACATAATTTTTATAATGCCTTCAATGAATCAACATATTTATAATTTAGCCTGCACATCATGTACAGCATGCAGCTCTTCTGCAATGTTTCCTTGAGCCAAAATTTAGTTATCTCGATCTAGATGCAGATGCTTGTTATGCATTGCCCTTCTTGCGATTACTTTTAAAGTCCACCTATGATTCATCGCAGTGTTCTTAGAGTCTCACGGTGGAACATCAGTTCCTATTTATGGAGGTATCGTTATGCAGGCATTGTCTGACAAATTGAACATCTTTCCTAAAGTTCGGAAAGCAGACACAATTCTATATGAAGGAAGAATAGAACCTGATCACCTTTCTTTCTCATACAAACACCCAATAAATATATAAAGAAAAGAACAACTAAACTTTCTTTTAGTTATATTAACCTAAGAGTAACTCACTGCTCATTAGTTTGCTGAGCTATCCACAACTGAAACTGTTGCAGCATGTCAGAAATGCTACAGTGCGTTGCACATTGTTTCCCATGAGTAAATGAGCATTTTCAAGCATCAAGCTCAGCATATCAAAGATGATATGTTAGCCTTTGGGAGGTTAAAATATCCACAATTTTGTCCATCAATTCCATCCCGTATGGTATAGGCCACATGACAACACAAAAGCATCCAAATAAGCAGCTAACATGTTGACATTTTGAATGCCTATGTCCACTGCAGGCCTTCGTCCTGCAGTGGACATAAAATATAGGCTGATGATGATGATATGAAGAACAAATTTACATGTCCCTTGCATGTCCTTACGGCAAGAATATCATGATCACAAGTATTCATTTCTATAATTACGACTTCAACTGACTCTAAAACATATTCTAATAAATATAGCACTGACATATATACATACCTCACCAAAATATACCCAGGGCCTAACTACAGTGTTGGTCAATTAAACACGGATATAACTTATTTCACTTCTTAAAATATAGTCTGTTGTACTTTACCCAAATATGACTCGAAGGAAGCTGAACAAATCTGAGTGGCGATGTGGGCTTGTTGGTTGTTCTTGTTGAAATGGGCGAGTTGTAGCGCGAACAGGGAACAAAGATACAAGAAGGCACATGAAGCGCTGCTTGTGTGAATTCGTTGTGCCTTCTCGTGTATTTTTCCCTGTGCGCGCTACAACTCGCACTACAAATCTGTTACCAAGCTTCTTATTGCCATTTATTTCACCTTTAAGGGCCTCTAGAGGTCAGGGCATTGCGTTAGGGGTGGCATATTCATGCAGTCTTTAGAATTCACTCAACCCATTACCAAATGTTCACACCCTAAATGTGTAATACCTTTTAATGATGGACTAGTCTCTGCAATTCTATATTGTGCGAGCATCGATGACAATACATATCCTGACCTCTGCAGTGACTGATCCGCTACAATTTATCTTCGAGGTTCTTAAGCTACGTGCTTTTGTACTTTGATGTTTAATAATGCACTACGTGAGACATTAGTATACTTTATATGGCTTCGTTTTCAAATTTAAGTAACTTCAGGGTTATGAACACACACACACTTATGGAGACATGGAAATGAGAACCGGTGGGGGTTTGAATTTACCATGTTTTCTTCCATTTCCTGTGGATAGCCAGGAAGTGCTCCAGCAATGACACTCCCCTGTCTGCACCGTCCCATGGAGGCCAGCTGTCACTGAGAAAACAAGGATTATTATTATAACCAGATCAGAATCACATATGCGAGCAGCATCACATATGTAAGCCGACTTGTGTAGAACAGCGCAAGACAGTTGAAGTGACATGTACACTAGGTGAATATTCATTTAAGACACAAGTAACTGAAGTCATCCCTGTTGCTGACTGCATGTCCCTTTGCAGAGTAGCGCAAATAGACGTGCAGCTTACATGATATATGAAGCTCAAGTAAACTGTGTAGGTTATCAAGTTAGGTGTTGTTGTCTAGAGGTCTTTGTGATCAGTACACGTGATGCCATATTCACTGAAATGTGACGGTAAGAACACAGCGCTCCCAGTCATTCCATGAACTCATACTGTTACTGCAGCTACGTGATAGCAGAACAATGTAAGCACTAGTTCAAAGAAGTACCTAAAACAGGGTGCATGCCATAATTGATTACATGAATCAGTGGAAAAATGTCACTTGGTGGCTGCCACTAGACCTGGGAATAGACAGTTAAGTAGCGTGGTTGTGTTAAGTAGTGCTGCAAAGTGCTACTCACTGCTGGTTCCTAATTCCTTGCATAACATTCACTGCGTCAAAGAACAATGCCACCAAGTCCTGACCTGTCTCTCATGCAGATAAAGGTTACGCATTGCTGAAGTTGTGCTTGCATGCTGTGAAAAAAGCTGCCCAAAAGAGAATTTAGCACATGGACAAAAATGTCAAAACGAAATTTAACACCACTAAAGTTGCAGTATAGTCGCGACATGTCACAGAATAATTAAATAAAACCATGAAAATTTCTGTTAAATTGAAAGCTTGCCTATATTGTTGTGTTGTACCCATGTATTAGTACTATGACAAATGAAGGCTCTAAGTTGACAGATGAAGCGACAAACTTAAAAGTTCCACGTGCATACATGTTAAAAGGCAGTTTCCCTGTTTCATTACATTTTCTAAAGTCTTCCAGAGCTGTTGTATACTCTACGAGTACAAAGCATGGCTCGATAATAGAATAAACTGCACAGTATTTATTTATTTATTTATTTATTTATTTACAATACTGCCAGTCTCATATCGAGACCATAGCAGGTGGGCATATGATAGCACATACAATGCACATGTTATATAAAGAACGGCAACAAAA
>NC_051162.1:61295752-61326332 GCF_013339745.2 Dermacentor silvarum
CCCTAAAGCCGAGATCCCAGCTCAAAGCCAGAGGAAAACACGAACGTCGCGAAGGACCAGCGAGATAGCCGTACGCAGGAAGGACTGCTACGGGAATACGGACCTCTTCTCGAGAAGTCCACAGGGATCAAAACCAAATGAACGAACCCAATGGCAGTTGCAGCATCCCCTATTCTGCTTTAACAGCCTCGGGAGCCGCTGAGCTTCCCTGGGTCGTCGGCTGAAGACCCCGAATCCTGGCTGGAGACCAACGAAAAAATCGCGACATTCAACGAATGGAACTCCCATGACGAGCTGCGGCAAGTATACTTCGCCTTAGAAGACGCCGCTGAACTTGGTTTGAAAAGCGAGAGTTGGCCCTGACAACATCGGACCTGTTCCGCAACAGCTTCGTGCAGACTTTTACGAGTGTCTTGCGCAAGGAAAGAGCCGAAACTCTGCTTGAAACACGAGCGCAACTGCCCAACCAGAACATCACGATTTTCACGGAGGAGGTGACTCACCTGTTCAGACACACTGCTCCTGATATGGCAGAAGAGAAAAAAGTTCGCTTCTTAATGAGGCATGTCAAGCAAGATCTCTTCTCACAGATAAGCAAGCCGCCCAAGACCTTTGCTGACCATATACTGGCCCATACGAGACCATACACTGGCCCAGCACGGGGCTGGTCTGCCAGCCCATATCCGGAAAACTAAAGGAAGTATCCGACGGAGGTGCGGTTGCTTTTCGTCGAACTACCGAAGATCCTCCGCCACCGACGAAGGCGCAAAAGGGACGATCTCGACAGCAGATCAACGAGATGCAGCCATCTTGAAGACGCCTGGAAGCAATGAATACGCCGAAAAAAGGTCACATGACGACGCGACGTTCGAGCTACAGGTCAACATGACGCAACCTGGAACTGACTCCAAGACCTAAGTGCAACGCAACACAAAGAACCACAGACCTCGACGTGCTTCTCAATGGCCACGCAGTCACCGCCTTAGTGACCACAAGAGCCGACTACTACGTCATGAGTGGACCCATTGCCACCCAGTTGAAGAGGGTCTGCTGACGAACTTTAGCCAGGAGTTCAAGCCCGTCAACAAGGGCATGATGATCGCATACCTTGAGCAAATTGTGGAAACCAGCTATTCCTTTGCCCTCTCGGATCCTGCCGCATTTACATCGACGACCATAGCTCCAGGAAGAAGTCTTCGACATGTGTCGAAACCTCCACGTGATCAAGCAACAATAGCTCGAAAGTCTTTTCCGACAACACAAAGACTGCTTTTCGGCGGCATCGAGTGTTTGGCCAAACACCGGTTGCGAAGCATCAGATAATAACCGAAGAATCCGCTCGACCACTCCGACAGAACCCTTACCGAGTGTGGACGGGAGAACGAGAAGCTGAGAGGCAACAAGTCCACGAAATGCTGTTCGCGAAATCATTCAACAGTCGAAAAGCCCCTGGGAATCTCTTGTGGTCTTAGTGAAGAAGAGGATGGAACTCTGCACTTCTGCATTGATTATGGCCACTTGAACAAAATAATGAAGAAGGACGTGTACCCCCTCGCACGGATAGACGACGCATACGACCGACTCTACAATGCTAAGTACTTTTCGTCGATGGGTCTTGAGAGAAGAGACCGAGAGAAGACCGCGTTTATCACGCCACATGGCCCTTCGAGTTCATGGTGCTTCCATTCGGACGCTGCGCCTGCAACGTCCCAGAGCGTGATGAACGCAGTCTTGGCAGGACTGAAGTGACAGACTTATCTCGTCTACTTGGATGACGTTGTAGTCTTTGCCACAAATTTTAAAGATCACCTGAGACGCCTTCAGACTGTACTAGAAGCTAGGAAGTCATCTGAACACACCCTGATGCCCCTGCCAGCGCCGTTTCGCTTACGAAGCACTTCTCTTCCTGGGCCACGTCTTCAGCAAGTCTGGAGTACGGCCTGACCGGCAGAAGACAGCTGCCATCGCTATGCTCCCGCGGCCCGTCGACAGAAATGCAGTGCGCAGATTCCGTGGCCTGTGTGCCGATTACAAGCGCTTTGTAAGAGACTTTTCAAGCGTTGCGGAACCATGAACTCATCTCACGAGAGCCGACGCCAAATTTAAAAGGGAAGCAGGGTAAGATGCCGCATTTGAGGAGCTGAAACAACGGCTACAGTCACCGGCGATGCTTTCACATTTTGGCGAAGACCCCGAGACGGAAATCCACAATAAAGTTACACGAATGAAATTTTGCCTCCTAAATGGAAATAGCTTTATCTCTACCTTATCCAAAATTTAGCTTCCTTGAGGATGTAGTTGCCGGGCTGTTTACAACAGAAGATTGCAATATTTGGCAATTTTCAAAAGCAAATTATCCAAAAAGTAAAAATTAAAAATTAATTTGCTACGTCTAGGAACTAGATAAATATGTCCTAAAGCTGCAGAGCAAGCCGCAATGCAGTAAGTGCGGTAGTTTCTTCTAAATATGGTCACAACTGAGACACAGTTCGCAAAAACCATGTATCTCATGCTTGTTCTTGAACATTTATTTCTAAATCACACCAATCAATTTCTTTATATTATATATAGTTGGAATCTACAAGAATTAAGCTTTTTATGGTTTATACGACAACTTCATATATCTTAAGTAGAAGAGCCGCCACGGTTGCTCCAAAAGTACTGAAAACGGGGAGCTCGTGCCGCCGGAGTGGGACCGCCGCCTTAAACAGCTCCGCTCTTAAGATACCGTTCCTCAGTTGGGAGCACGGAGTAAGATAAGACAGGAGCGCCGACTCCGCTCGTGTGGAAGGAACACATTCTGCAACGCCGGCTCCTGCTTCACGGCGTGTTCGCCAGACGGCGCTACGAATGAAGAAAAACTCTGCAGCGGAGAGGAGCAAAGGCGCGGGGACTCTCTCGAGGCGCCTGCTTGCCTATTCGTTTTGTCGTCTGCTCCGCGCACGCCATGATGCCTGTAGCGCACATAGCTCTTGCGGTTCACGGAGTGACGTTAGCAGGAGAAATAAGTCATGTATCATTTTATTGAATTTATTTTATATAGGCCAAATGCAGGGCATTTCTCAGGTGGCCTACAGCTTTGCAAGGCACAGGAACAGAAAATAAACAAAGATGGAAAGAAAACTATAGCAAACGGTAAGGCGATATAACGGCAGTTCGGGTGGTCTCAAGCAGTGACAGACGACAGCGAAAAGAAGTTTTTACGTAAAAGCTGACGCTTATCACTCTTTTTTATCTGAGCACGCATCGAGTGCTGAGATGCTTCGCTTGCTTCTTTGTTTCTCGCGGTGTTTTTCGTGTCGCCCGGTTCTCTTGCGAGCAGAATCGCCACATTCTCTATAAACATAATAATTGGGAATTCCTGCCAGTGTTTCCTGCTTCTTATTTCACAAGAGAAGCTCTGATTATGTGTCTGCAAAACTGGGGGAACTATCTCGAAGGCGAGGCTTAGAATTTACAGGATATCCAGCCGGTATTTACACTGGCTAACCTCCTTGTCTTTCGTTCCCTTTCTTTCTCTCTCTCTAAATTACGGCATGTCTCTGGACAAATTTGGCGCTGAGCCGTGCTCCCTCAAGGGCTGCAGAAGATAGCGCCAACCTTTCCTTTTCCCTCAAGAACCACTTATCAGGAAAGACACCTGCACTGTGTGTAGTTGTAGAGAAATTTAAATTGAGCTCCTCTCGTCCTTCCGCATTGGCGTCTTGTGGTTCCTCCTGGAATTCAGCATCATTGACCTACGCCAGGCTTCCCTAAACAAATTGAAGGAACGGCTCCGCTTCGAAGTCGAGGCACTTTCTTTACATCTAGTACGACATCACCTTTGTCTTTGCTGAAGTAACTATCAAAAATAAGCTGCTTCTCGAAGTGTTGCGCACATAATTTGTCCATTACTTTAAGCGCTCACTTATTTCAGGAATGTTTTGACACCACTGGTGCAGTAGAAGATCCGATGGCGACGCGAAGGGCAAAAACTTCGCGCGTCCTTTGCCATAACCAGATTTACAGCCGGGGACAAAACACTGTCCTGTTGCACAGTCTCTTCACGCACAAGTATCAAGATACCTTGTTCCGTCAGGCATGAATAAACACATTCCTCTAAAGACATCTAAAAATGTTTCGTATGCGTGCATAAAAGCGCTACCGCGTGTTTATTTGCGCTTTTATTATTTGTGCGCATATATTTTTTGTGTTTGATTGCTGTCAAATTGAGACGGCCGAGGGTCCACGTTTGTAGCAGACGACACGCTCTGGGGGTGCCGCGCTGCCCGATCTGCGCCGCCGTCGCCGCCGTCGCCGCCGTCGGTGCCGGTCTCCGCCACTCAGCGCATGCGCACATGGAAGCAAGCTGTTGAGTGTTTTCCACGCGCTTCGACAGATGGCGCTACGCGATGTATAACTTGCGTTGCACGGTTTGTCTCGTGCGAATGCGTTACGCGGCGGTGGAGTCAGCGCTCCTGTTTATCTTAGTCCGTGGTTGGGAGCCAGCGTTCCAGTGGCTTACCGTTTCATAATGGATCGGCCACTCATCGACATCTCCTCCTGCTTTTGCGAAGAACGTGCGTGGCTCTCGGTAGTGCTGAATCGGGGCTGGTCCGGCCCATTCAGTTGGGGGAGCATATTCGTCTCTAGGCATGATGGCGGTCGATGGCAAAAGTCCGGCATGCAGGGCATCGGCTTCTACGAAGGTCTTGTACTGAAGGCTCCGTTGTCAGTCGTGGGAGTTACCCCGCACAGCTCCACCAAATGTTACGCGCGAAGCGTTTATTAAGAGCGAAGCTGTGTAAGCTAGCCTTAAAAAGTATGGTGTTTCACCGAAAGCCAGCCGCGCCGTGGCCAAGGCAACCAGCGATGCCGCAGCTGCTAGAACAGCTGGCGCAACCTACCGCCTGTACTGCGCATGCGCCGATAGCGAGCAACGGCCATGTTAGCCGGTGCGCGGCAGACGCAGCCCTCGATCAGATGCAGCCATGGTACGCACAATGATAGAACCTACTCCCGAAATAGAAGCGGCGATTCGAGAAACGAGGCTTGCCGCTGTACGAGAGCGGCAACGGCACCGACGAGCAGACCCAGAGTACGCGGTTAGGGAAAGGAAAGACAGCGGCGAAAAGATCCCGGCGCTAAGACTGCCATCAAGCAACAAAAACGCCATCAAATCGGCCAACTTAGCTGTATCTTAAGCGTTGTGCGGTCGAATGCAAGCTTTCGCCTTTTTAAATATGGAAGGCAGATAAATCGAAAAGGTTGGCGTTTTCTCAAGGCCCTATGCTAGAGGGAACTAATTATAGCATCGGGGAGGACATTTCAAGCCCTGTTCGTGCTGCGCGCAAACATCCCGTTGCATTCGCTGGAAGCAATTCAACAGCATTTTCACTGCGATAACAAACATTGCGTATTGGTCCGTAGCGGTACGCACTCGATGAATCATTACAGCGTTACAAGAAATCCAATAGCAATCGACACGTCATTATGCAGCTAAACGCCCTTGCAAAATTCCTCGTGGTGAACAACCAGTTTTCTCTTTCGCATAATCTTCACAAACACACGCAGTTATCTTCCCAAGCGCAAACATATATCTAATCTTGTCTCCTTCTGCAAGCAACATACTCGTATTAAATGAAACTTGGCTATCAAAAGACGTCACCAATTCTGATGGCCTACCTATCTAATTTCAACGTCTTTCAGAAAGATCGCAAGGACTCACGAGGCGGAGGCGTTCCCACTGGTACTAACCATCACTTACATTATTCCTTCATTAACATCGATTCGGAGCTTGAAATAATGGCTGGTCATCGGCCGTTTCGCACCTTAAATAATCACACTAGATGTCTCGTAGCGACCCCCCCAGCAACAACCTAACCTTTGCGCCTAACCTTAATGATTGCTTAGATTAACTTAATACTAAACACCCCGACGCGCGCATCCTTCTGTTTGCGATTTCAATTACCCGAGTAATAATTGGCAAAACATGACGACAACAAATAGCGCTGAAACAAAGGATTTTATTGATGCATCTTTAAATTTTAACCTCACCCAATTAGTCAAACAACCGACACGCGTCGCACTTGAATCCTCTAACATTCTGGACTTGATCCTAACTAATCATCCTGAAGGTTTATTATCCATCACCTATCTCCGCGAAATTTGCGATCATGAAGTCTTCATTGCCACCTTCACCTTTGTGCCGGGAACAACGCCAAACTTGCCACAAAACGATTCGCTTGTACGACAGAGGTAGTTACGATGTTATCAGTAATCAACCGCAGGCTTTCTTTCCAAATTTTGAAACAGGCGTTCACACCGATCAATTCAAGATAATTGGCTAACCTTCAAAACTAAAATAACAGAACTGGTGATTGAATTTATTCCCACCATATGATTTGGCGCCAATAATAACCATTGGTTCTCCAAGACATAAAAAAACTTGAGCACAAGAAAAAAAAAACATATTCCTCCACAGCAAAACTCAGCCCAAGCGTATGCGCATGGAACAAGTTATATGTGGCTGAGGATACCTATCTTCAATCCGTTCGGAACGCTAAATGCACATTTTTTGGAACAGACCTGCCGTGGATATTATTCAGCAATCCGAGAAAATTCTAGAAAATACTAAACCCTCAGCAGACATGCACTTACTCTTCATAACGCACTTGGACAAGAGGCCAGCGACGGTGAATGCGCGAACATATTTACCACAGCATTCTCATCGGTTTTCACTAAAGAGTTTGACACACCACTGTCTGTCGTAACTGCTTACCTGATATCACCCATGCCATCACCCACACATTCTGCACATGAAATCGCCTGTATTATCGAAAACATTAGGCTGTCATCCTCATCGGGTACTGATGAAATCACTTCTAAATTCTTAAACAATACTCGGCACGTCTCTGTGGCATACTTATCGCTACTATTCGCACAATAGCTTCACACAAGTAACATGCCCAGCGATTGGCAGGTGGGAAAGGTCATTTCAGTCTTCAAATCAGGTAACAAAGAATCACCTCTTAATTACCGTCACATTTCCATAACTAGTGTGCCATGTAAAATCATGGAACACGCCATTTATTCTCACATAATGAATTTTCTTGACTCGATTAATTTTTTCGCTTCCCTCAGCGCGGGTTTCGTAGGGGTTCGTCCTGCGAAACGCAATTAGCCATTTTCATTCATGATCTGCATATGAATCTTGATTCTAATATTCAAACTGATGCAATCTTTCTGGACTTCGCAAAGGCTTTTGCCAAAGAACGTCACAAGCGCTTACTACCAAAACTTTCCCAGTTAAATTTTCACCCTAGTGTATTAAATGGTTAAAAAAATTTAGCACAACGCTCTCAGTTCGTCTGTGTGCCTCCTACTAACGTCAGGCATCCCTCAAAGGTTTGTGCTTGGTCGCCTTCTATTTTGAATATATAAACAACTTACCACCGTTTCCTGTAACATCCGCACGTTCGCCGATAACTCCCTTGTGAACCGAACGGTTACATACAATCAGCTACCTTTCCAAAACGATTTAACCTGTGTACAAGACGGGTGCAGTCAATGGCTAATGGAACTAAACCTTGCCAAATGCAAACACGTGTGATTTCACCGCAAGCGCAACCCCCTTTTCTTCCCTTAAATAATTTTTGGCGTCGCAGTGGTATAAACAGTTCTTAAAAATACCTGGGCGTAACCTTATGCGAACACCTAACCTAGAATGTGCATGTCAGAAACATCCTATCCTCAGCTAACAGAACTCTTGGTTTTTTAAAACGGCCACTTGCGCCACGTACCACCAAGTGTAAAACTTCTTGCATACAGATCTCTGGTACTAACAAAACTTGAATACGCGTCCCCTATCTAGAGCCCTAACCAAATCTATCTGATAACTTCACTAGAATCGCTACAGAATCGAGCCACTAGATTCATTCATTCGTGCTATTCATACCATACCAGCATACCAGCTTTAAAAGCGAAGTCCGGTCTAATAAATGTTGCTTGTCGTAGTCGAACCGCCTGTATGTGCTTGTTCCATAAGTTCTTTTTCAGCTCACTTCGTATTCGGCCCAACATCAGCAGTTAGGCACGCATTTCACTATGTATTGGTCATTTTCTGCAAGTTGCCCGTCCATGTTCTCATACCACAAGATTTGCTGCATCATTCTTTCCTCGTTCAGCCATACACTGGAATGGCCTTCCACACGACGTCACTGCAACCACCTGATCGTCTGCATTTTCTTATTACCTAACTGTCATATTTAACCCATAACTTCTTTGTGTAAACATGCACCCACCCCTTATGTAATAACCGCAAATTGGGGGTCTTTAAGGTAATAAAGTGAAGGGAAGTATGACTTCACAGGCCAGGTCCTCCTGGCTGTATCCGTCCAGATTAGCACGACGCGTGTACGAGGAGCGCTTATTAGCCGGCTATCCTCCTGCCCGCTTAGCGCCACAAGCTGATTGGGGTGGAGGGCCCAGGCATGCAGAAGAGCCAGTAGTTGAGCTGTTTCGAGCTTCGCGTGCGATGTTTTCGGCAGCGGGACAGGCGGCAGCTGATATATTAAGCTTGAAACCATAGTCCCGCTCTAAAGGCTCACCGCAGCGCTCTGGGAAGATCAGCGATCACAAGCCACGAGCATTTTGCACGGCCGCGATAGACCGCAGCACGCGCCTGCGCATCACTTTTGCTGCAAATCGAGAGTTGAGCAAGTGAGAAATTTCAGGGCCAAGGTAAGTGATGTTTGCACATTACAAAGATTTCCTTTCCCTTTCTTCTCCCTCATTACATAACGAGAATCTCGAATCCCGCAGCATTGATGCCTTCAGGTAGCATGTGTGCGTTTATTGACGAAGTTGCCTTCACCTAAAAAGATCACGTACTCGTGACGCCGGCGACAAAAAGGATGTTCCACATCCGCCGCCAAGGTTTGTGAGTGGTGGCGCTGGCTAACATTCCCAGTGTTAGTTCTATTGGTAAAAACATAAACTACCCCAGCAAGTGGATTGGAAAAGGGCGCCGAGGCAGCTCAATTGGTAAACGCAAGCGCTCGCTTTCATTCTAACTGTGCCTCACTAAGTCACAATGAAAACTCACCAAGCGTCTCAACACGCTCGCTTGAGCGCGACGAGTTCATAACTCGAAGGATGCTCAGCAGCGTTCAATTGGGCATTCCACCTCCCAGAAACCTCATATTGGCCCACACCCAGCTTTCAAGTTGGCCCACGCTCAATTTAGGTAGGTCCACCCTCAAAATCAAATTGGCCTAACCTCACATTTCATTTGTGCCAACCACAAATTTCAAGGTGACCCACCCGCAATTGAAGCTGGCCCACCCCAAATTTCAGTTGGACAACCCCCAACTCCCCAACTTCAAGTTGAATCACACCTAAACTCAAGTTGGACCCCAAGTTTCAAGTTGACCCACCCCCAAATTTCAAGTAGACCCGCGCCAAAATTTTAAATTGGCCGAACCGCAAATTTGTACTTTCCCATCCCCACGACCAAAGTTGGTCAACGCCCAAAATCAAGTTGTACTAACCCCACATTTTACTTGTACCCCCCCCCCCCCCCAGTTTTAAGTTGACCCACCCCCAAATTTCAATCGGGCAAACCCCCACCCCTAAATTCAAGTTGGCCTCAAATTTCGAGTTCGCCCACCTCCACATCTAGGTTCGCCCACTCCAAATGTCAAGTTGGCCGAACGCAAAATAGTAAATTGGCCCAAACCCCAATTTTGGTGTGCCAACCCCCTCCGCCAACTTCAAGTTGGGCAACCGCCAAACTTAACTTGGCCCACGTCTAAATTTGAGCTGGTCCACCCCCACATTTCAAGACGGATGTGTTTCCATTATTTTTGTCTTCCTTATCAAACGACCACATTGCGAAATGCCCAACTTTAGCTCGACAACGCTGCTACTGTGAGCATTCCTATATTAGGTCCAGAGGGACATGTGTTTGAGGTGTGGCCACAATCGCACCCCAACAGCTGAAAGCAGGAGTGAGAGCATGGCGCACGACTGAGAAACAACATAATTTGCGACCGTGTTTCTCCGCTGCTCTTCGCTTCTATGTGCTTAAATTGGAGTTAACTTAATGGTGGTTATTAAGAGCAATATTGTCCATTTGTGTATTGTAACCGAGCCAGATTGAATTTGAAAGAGACAACGGATGGAACAGCCGATGGGCACCTTTGTTTACCTTGAAGACCCAGTGCTGCTGAAAGCTTTCTGAAAACAACAGGACAGAAAATATGGGTGAGTGAGCCATTTTTGCATGAAAGAACATTAGTTGATTCGGTTTTCGTAATGTTGCCACCACGCTGTATATAAAAGGTTTCCGATGTGTGGAAGCATGACTGGCTCCAGTTAAATTGCTCATGCCGCGGAGATTAGCGCCCGAAGCATAGTATTCGAGGCCGCATATGCCTGTGCGAAACACATTTTCTGCGGATTTGAGCTAGTGGGAAATTCGGCACCACAATCTGTTATTGTTTGCCTATTTTAAAAGAGAACTGCAGAAGATACTGCTCGGTGCCTGTCTTGAATGATTACAGCATCGCGTAATAAATCTTTCAGTAGAAAATAAGCAGTTATAGTATATATGTGGCAGAATAAGTATGGTTGGGTGCTTAGCTCCGGCAGGTTGAAGAAAACAAGCGTTTTTTTTTTGTTTCCTTCACTTTTTAACACGAAGAGGTTTTATGCCGGGGTACACGATCAGCTTCCTGTAACGGATGTGACGCGCAAATTATGCTGTCTCTTGGTCTTGACAGGGAGGGCGCCGCCATCTAGGAGCGGTGAAGCGAAGTACTGGACCATGACACTAACGAGCACCGACAGAGAGCGCTTCGGTATTCTCAGGACAGCGAGGCTCCAACGCAGTGTAGGCTTTCTGCTGAGATGAAGACGCAGTTTCCGCACAAAGTTTATCTTTCGAGTCCAATTAGCGTGTGACGCCTCGTCGCCTACGGAACGCCTAGCCCTCACACCAACTGGCAAGAAGCTCCTAGCGCGCCTAGGCTGCCAAACACATGCCCAAGGCCACAAAAATCAAACTGGCCCTCAACATCAGGGAGCATATCAAGGTAGCCGCCATCCCTAGAAGCATGCACCCGGAACATCATGCCGGTCGTCGCAAAGTTCGCTCAAGGACTCTTCAAACAACATACGGTAATCTCCCCACCATATTATACACAGATGCCGCGCAGTACCCCCGAAAAGCAGCCTAGGCAGTCAGCGTTGTTGACCATAACCTTCAAGAGGTTGTCTCGATGGCGGTCCGCACTGCCAACGCCCTCGAAGCGGAGGAGACAGCCATCGCCTTAGCCATCACCTCTAGTCAAACCAAAGAACACGGTACAATTATTACCGACTCCCAAGCAGCTTGCCGTAGCTATGCCAGAGACAGAATATCTTCCATCGCCGCCCGACTCCTCAAACAAGCCTCTCAATTACCCGACGTTGAAATAGTATGTCCTCCAGGACACGAGTCCCCAGCAGCTGTGGAGCTGCTGACCCCAGGCGGCTGGGGTCAGACCTGCGACGTGGCAGAGGATGCTAAGAATTTCTCGGCCCGGACAAGCCGCCACTGGAAACTGAACCTGATAACGTTCAACCCGGGAACGCTATCGAGTAAGGCTAGCTATGCTCGGCTGTTTAAGGAACTATCAGGCATTGCCTGGGATGTTATTGGCCTTAGTGAGTTTAGAAGAACGGGTGAGGCTTATAAACTATTGACTAACGGGCACTAACTCTGCTACAGTGGTCTACCAGATAAGAGAAAATATGAGGTAGGATTCTTCATCCATAAGGGTATAGCGGGAAACATTGACGAATTCTACAGCATCAATGAGAGTGTAGCAGTCGTCGTAATAAAGCTAAATGGGAGGTATAGAATAAATATAGTACAAGTCTATGCCCCAACCTCCAGTCACGGTGATGAAGAAATAGAACAGTTTTATGAAGATGTTGAATTAGCGATGAGAAAGGTGCAAACTCAGTGCACTGTTGTCATGGACGGCTTCAGTGCAAAAGTACGGGAAAAGCAGGCTGTTGAACAAGCAATTCGCAACTACGGCACTGATTCCAGGAACACTAGAGGAGATATGTTGGTAGAATTCGCAGAAAGTAATAGGTACCGAATAATGAATACCTTCTTCAGGAAGCGCAGCAACACGAAGTGGACCTGGAAAAGCCCTAATGGAGAAACAAGAAATGAAATAGATTTCATACTCTCGGCCGATCCCTGCATTAGGCAAGATGTAGATGTGTTAGGTAAGGTAAACTGCAGTGACCATAGTTCAGTGAGGGCTAGGATTTCTCTCAGTTTGAAGAGACAAAGAGTAAAATTAGTCAAGAAGAAACAGGCCAACCTAGACCCAGTGAAGGTAAAAGCAGAAAAATTCAGGCTGGTGCTCGCAAACAAATATGCAGCTTTAGAACAGGAAAATAAAGACAGCATAGAGGTAATGAGTGAAACAGCAACTAGGTGGATCTCAGAAGCTGCAATTGAAGTGGGAGGTAAGACATCAAGAGTAGATAAGCTCTCCCAAGTAACAAGGGACCTAATAAAGAAACGGTAAAACATGAAAGTGTCAAACTCGAGAGATCAACTAGAATTCGCTGAACTGTCCAAACTGATCAACAAAGAGAATGTAAGGGATATTCGAAATTATAAATTGGGGAAAATTGAGGAAGCCGTAGAATGAGGATGCAGCATTAAATAAGTGAGAAGAAAACTTGGCACAGGACAAGGCACTGTTTGAGATGCACTGAAACCTGCACAGAAACCTGTACCTTATTTTAATTATCTCTGTAATAATTATCTGTGCCATCATTAACATCGTCTTAATTACCTTCCCCTAATTAACTCTGCAGTTAATTATCGTTGCCTTATTGATGTCATCAAACATGGAAAAGATTGATGAAGCAGTAAAATATGGACGCAGCATGAAAGCCGTGAGAAGAAAACTTGGCATAGGACAAGGCAAAATGTATGCACTGAAAGATGAGCAGGGTAATATCATCAGCAATTTCGGTGACATACTAAAAGCAGCGGAATAACTCTATACTGACCTGTAAAGTGCCCAGAGCAGCCATGCTACTTTCATTGGAAGTCATCATCAACAGGATACAGAGGTTCTTTCTATAACTAGCGATGAAGTTAGAGAGGCATTGAAGGACATGACCAGGGGAAAAGCTGCTGGAGAAGACAGAATAACAATCGATTTATTCAAGGATGGAGGATATATCATACTTGAAAAGCTTGCGGCCCTTTATATGCAATCCCTCACTACTTCCAAGCGCACCAGAAATCTCGAAAAACGCCACCAATATACTCATTCATATGAAGGGAGACGGTAAAGAATTGAATTATAGAATCAGCTTAACGGCAGTATCGTATAAAATATTCACCAAGGTAATTTCAAATAGAGTCAGGGCAACACTTGATTTCAGCCAACCAAGAGAACAGGCTGGCTTCAGGAAGGGATATTCTAGGATGGATCATATTGATGTGATCAACCAGGTAATAAAGAAATCTGCGCAGTACAATCAACCTCTCTGTATGGCTTTCATAGAATATGAAAAAGCATTTGATTCAGTAGAGATACCAGCAGTGATAGAGGCATTACGTAACCAAGGCGGACAGGATGCATACGTGAATATAATGGCGAATATCTACAAGGATTGCACAGTAACCTTGGTTCTCCACAAGAAAAGTAGAAAGTTACCTATCAAGAAAGGGGTCAGGCAAGGAGACACAATCTCTCCAATGCTATTCACTGCATGCTTAGAAGTAATCACGCTCTTAGACTGGGAAAGCTTAGGAGTGAGGATCAACGGCGAATATCTCAGCAACCTCCGATTTGCACATGACATTGTCCTATTCAGCAACAATGTAGACGAATTACAACAAATGATTGAGGACCTTAATCGTGAAAGTTTAAGAAATGGGTTGAAGATGAATATGCAGAAGACAAAGATTATGTTCAATAACCTGGCACGGGAACAAAAATTCGGGATTGTCAGTCAGCCTCTAGAGTCTGTAAAGGAGTATGTTTATCTAGGTCAACTACTCACAGGGGACCCTGATCATGAGAAAGAAGAATAAAATTGGGCTAGAGTGCATACGGCAGGCATTGCCAAGTCCTGACTGGGAGTTTACCACTGTTGTTGAAAAAAAATTGTACAATCATTGCATTCTACCGGTGCTAAGATATGGGGCAGAAACTTGGAGGTTAACAAAGAAGCTATAGAACAAGTTAAGGAACGCACAAAGAGCGATGGAACGAAAAATACTAGGCCTAACGTTAGGAAACAGGAAGAGAATGGTGTGCATCATAGAACAAACGGTGATAACCAATATTCTAGTTGACATTAGGTGGAAAAAATGGAGCTGGGCATGCCATGTAATGCGTAGGATGGGTAACCGGTGAACCACTAGAGTTACAGAATAGATACCAAGAGAAGGGAAGCGCAGTCGAGGACCGCAGAAAGAAATGTGGAGTGATGAAATGAGTTAGAAAATTTGCAGGCGCAAGTTGGAGTCAGCTAGCGCAAGACAAGTGTAATTGGAGATCCCAGGGACAGGCCTTCGTCCTCTAGTGGACATAAATATAGGCTGCTGATGATGATGATGACTGGTTTAAATTCATTACGACACTCGAACCCTCAACCATTTGTGGGAGTCGAACCCAAGAACATTGGTGTTATTTCAGGCGAAGTTAGTTAAGAAACACTAATAAGTTTAATTTTATGAAGGCATTCGAAGCCACGACCTTTGGTGGGAGTCGAACCCTTGACTTTTGGTGGTCGCAAGGCTTTCGCATTCATGCACATCGGGAAAACTATGCGCCCCTTCTGTTTTTTGTATGTAAAGCATGCACTCAACATTTGCGGTAGCAAAAGAAATTCCTTTTTGTATAACTAAAATTAATGTAAACAATTGCACAGATCCCTGGCAGTGAGGGAATATATGTTATACGATGCATTTTACAGGTACCCGGCTATCCAGCATTGTTTTCCGTTCCGCAAAACGACACCAGGTGGACCAACGTGTTCCTGCTAGTTAAGTAGTTGTGTGTGTGGATTTCCAGCCTACGTTGTTGTGATTACAGCAACGCCACCGCAACAACGTTTAGCCGATCGAAAGACGGCAATGGCATGATTTCTATGAAGTCGTACCTACATATAGCAATTTCACGTATTCTAGGTTAAAGCGACAATGACATTTGTACTTCCGCGAAAAAAAAGTTAGAACTTCATCAACTTGGCCAAACATGAAGTCTGTACAACGTCGCACAGGTTCAATGTAGCGTAAGTTTCTACGAGGACAGAACTGGGCCATGTGGGCTGATCGAGAAGATGTTGCAGTGTAACACTGCGACTCAAACCGCAAGCTGTCGAAAGGGAACATTACGACAATGTGGCACGCCGAGTGCACTAAAGAGCTGGCTGGCTTTGGAAGAACTGCACGCATGCTTCCCTAAAAAGCATGACATGCCTGCCTATCGCAAAGTGCCCTGAACGAGGCGAAAACTGGTGCACAATGAAATCAACGAAGTACTGCTTAAATTTGTAGTCGGTTATATCTGATTATCGCCTGGGGTTTGGCTTGGCTCTTTTGAAATGTAATGACTGCAACGAAAATAGACTAGGCGCGTGGTGGTCAATGTTTGATTAGAGGAAAACAGTTATACTGACGAAATCAGTGATTGCAGTAGTGTTTAGTATAACTGAACCACTCCGTAATGCTCATGATGTACAAAATAGCGGTGGCGGGCGAGGAACAAAACTCCACAGAGGAGGTTATATGTGGTCAAAGAACGTGCCTGAGGCATGTAGATGATAAAGTTCTCAGTAGTTGTTCCAGGTTCTTCACTCAGATAAACGGACAAATCGATGCCGAATACACTTTCTGAAGGTCACTGGCAAGCATAGACCTATAGGCTATTTGCACGCTGTGCGCTGCATAGAAATAGAAACACATGCACACACATTCTGGCATCCGACATTCCTTGACGCTGACGACAGATTACTAAGTAGCATGATGAAGCCGAGATAATGCGCTCAGTTCACCCCTAACTGACGTCAATCATAAATTCCCTTTACTTGGCGTCATAGTCAACTGGACCTTTATATAGGGCCTTTCGTTTTTACACGACTATTTCATTCCAAAGTTGGAGTTTTTATGTGCAGTGATAAATCACTTGGTATTGAAAATTCCAATCCTGCATTGATCAAGCACAAATACTGTTTAGCACAAAATAGAAACATTATCAACCATATTTTTCAAATGTCACGCACATGTCACAAAAAAACTTCTTCCTCCTTTAAAATCCGTGCGCCACCCTTTTTCCCCCAACATACGACACAAAATAACAGGCTTTATATTTTCAAAGCAATCATCTGCATTTAGAGGCTACATTGCGGGGCTTAGGCTGAGTTTTCACGACCTGTTTTCTTTTTATGACCCAGGTCTGAGTAGCGGCGCGCGCGTGTACAGTAAAAATACATGTACATGAGAGTACAAATAAATTGCAGCCCAACTCGTCTAACAATAAAAGCCGACAGATCCCACGCCCTGTAGGAATCGATGTTATGCGGTGGTGGTGGTGGAAAACTTTTAATTGTATTACAAAAAGTACGAGGAGGTATGCTCGTGGCGACCCTGAAGAGGCCGCCTCTTACAAACACAAGGTGGAGTCCTATAGTAGGGGACCCCAGTGGCGTTAGCCGCTGCCTGGGCGCGCTCAACTAGGGCCTTATGGGCCCGTATAGGTCTGAGCAGCCAAGCAGGGTAGCCTCCCAGTACTTTCGGGTAGGGTTGGGTAAGGGCGGGGGGAAGGCAGGGTTGGATGGGCAAGCCCACACCATGTGGTAGAGATCCGAGGACTTCTCCGCACAGTGCGGGCAAGCTCCAGTAAAGGCCGGATCGAAATGTTTAAGAGCCGCCGGGCACAGCAAAGTGTTCGTAAAAAGGTGCAGCAGGACACACTCCTCCTTTTTGAGGCGTCTTTGCACAGAATGAGGTGTCTTTGCAAGGAATCTTTGCACGTCGAGCAAACCACGTACTCGCTGTGATAATCACCGGATAACTCTTGCTGCAGCACTGCGACGGCGTTCAATCGCGATTGTTCGTTTCGTATGTTGCCGATTTTGGTCAACGCGTTGTCGATCTACAGGCGATCACACACCTTGCAGCTGTGCCCGAAACTGCGATCGATGAAATCGCGCTTGAACCGCGCATCGGCGCCTCCTGTCACCGACAGACAACGCTTGTGGCGTTTAGCTGCCGCTTCACGAGCTCTCACCTCCGGGGTAGCAGCTTGTTAGCGTTGCCGCTTTTCCGCCGCTTCCCTCGCTCTCGCCTCCGGGGTAGCTTGCTGTCGGCGTTGCCGGCGAGCCGCCGCTCTTCCCGCGCCCTCAACTCTGGGTCAAACCAGGCCTTGTTTATCCACAAATAACGACAATGTTTTTTTGTGGATAAAGGCATCCCTGAAATAAAATTCAAATGCTACAAGCTGGTCAGTTGTAGACCGACCAGACCTGAATCCAGCTTGACGTTGGTCAAGAAGGCTGTTATATTCAAGGAAATACACGAGGCGGCGATTTATCATGTTCTCAAACACCTTGCACAAGCAACTAGTCAAGGCAATGGGCCTGTAGCTAGCTGCAAGTGTGGCTTCCTTTCCTTGTTTAAGAATGGGTATGATAGCAGCCTCTTTCCAGGCTTTGGGTAGGCGCCCAAAGAACCATAACTTGTTAAACAGAAAGAGGATGGTTATAAGGGTGTGTTCATGTCTGTGCTTAAGCATGATATATGTAATCCTGTCTGGGCCTGCTGCTGAGTTGCCACATGTTCCCAGAGCCGCCTTCAGTTCCTCCATAGTTAAAGGGCTATTGTACCCTCCTGTGGATGACCTTTTATCACAGAGAGGTTTCCGTTCCTCCGCTAGCGTGTGTCGCATGACGGAGTCTGTATAATGTGCTGAGCTGAAAATATATTCAAAATGTGCACCTATTGCATCTGCTTGGTGTTTCAGTGTATCACCAGCAGTGCTGACCAGAGGCACTGGGTGAGCACTGCGCCCTTGAAGTGCGCTAAGTTTGTTGTACACTTTATGTGTATCTGTGTAGGAGTTTACAGAGGAGAGGAATGACTACCAGCTTTCCCGTTTGGATGCACGTCGGATACGCCTGCCATTTGCTTTAGCACGCTTGAAGTCTATTAAATTGTTAACTGTAGGATACCTGCGGAATTTTGACCATGCTTTGTTTTGGTTCGCACGGGTATTCTTGCACTCCGAATTCCACCATGGGCTACGTTTGTTTTGTGTCTTATTTGATGTCTGTGGGATTGATTCTGTGTGGTTTCTATATTATGCAGAGCGATCATGGATTGAAATTCGTCTATATCTACGTCTACAATTGGAGAACTGGGCAGTTTAGAGAGTTCTCGGAACTTCTTCCAATCAACAGCCTGTTCTTTAAATTTCCTGAGATAATTTAAACCCATATTTATGTTTCCTGTGTGTTTGAAGCAAACAGGAAGATGTCGTTTCCGGACAGATTATGGATAACAGCCCATTCAGTGGTTGCCAAGAGCACCGGAGAGCCAATAGCAAGATCTATTGCTGTGTATGAGTTGTGTGCTATATTAAAATATGCTGGGGCTTTTTTTATTAAATATAGTGGAACCGGAGGACAATAGAAATTTTTCGATTAGCGCACCTCGGGAATCAACTCTTCAACATCCCCGTAGTGGGTTGTGTGCATTTAAATGTCCAACCAACATGAATGGACCCTGGAGCTGGTGAATAAGTTTTTTCAAATTCTTCGACGGAGAGGTGATGGTCCGGGGGAATGTATAGGGAACATACAGTTATTATTCTCCCAAAAGTTAGAGCCCGTATTGCCACTGCCTCAAAATCGGTAACTAGAGTGATACTCTGACAGGGAATAGTGTTCCGCACGACAATATAGACGCCACCCGATGAGTGGGCAGTGCCTTGCCAGTCTTTCTGGTATACTGCATATTCTTTTAGAAGTTTGTGCGTGTTGGGTTTAAGCGCGTTTCCTGTAGGCAAAATATGTTAGGTTGGTATTGTGCAAGTATTTCATATATGTCATCCAGATTTCTGAGTAGCCCTTGGCAGTTCCAGTGTATAATGCTCTCAGCAGCCATTTTTGCGAGTGATAAGGGGACGGGTTATTCAAATGTCACCGCCTTTATTAAGCGGCTTGGCTGGCGGATGTTTTTTCTGTTTGCGGCGGTCTAGAAACCTCCGCCTCTCTTAGGGGGATTCTCTCAGCGACTGAGACACTCAGGATCCCGGGGTCACTTCCATTGCTTCCGGCGGAGACTCGGAAGTGGATGAGGGTTCGTCAAGAGGGGTTGACTCCTTCTCAGTGTTCTGTGTTGTTCCAGAGGTGTGTGCGAAGTTGACCTCTGGGACTTGAAAGGTTGGTGCAGCCGATGGCTGCTTGCTGGGGGGCCGAGAAAGGCGCGCATCAGCAAAGCAGTACTGCGTGCCCAACGTAACTAGACGCCGCCCGGCCCCCCGGCGCGCGACGTCAACGTAGGATCTTCCGCAGAGAAGCGAGAGCTTCTTCCGGGCTTCAGGGATTGTGATGTTTTCCGTTACTTTGATTTGCATTATCTTTTTCTGGTTCTGTAACATTTTACAAGTTCACGAGTACGCAGCATGCGGCCCGTGACAGTTGGGACATTCTGTTTGAGTGGCACTGCAACTTTCGGTTCGATGCTCGTGAGTACCACACTTTGCACAGGTGAGTTTTCCGCGACATGTGTTGGATCCGTGTCCGTACTTTTGGCACTTAAAATATCTTCTCGGGTTTGAGACATAGGGGCGGACTTTGCAGTGAATGTACTCTGCTTTCACAGCATCTGGTAGACGGGAACGATTAAAGGTCAGGACGATATTGGGTGTCATTACATCTTCACCGTTTCGCCTTATGGTGATGCGGCGTAGGGCAGTCACACCTTGATCTCTGAAGCCATCAAGGAGGTTTGAGTCTGTTTCGCGGATCAGATCACGTTCTGATATAACGCCTTGAACTGTGTTCAGACTGCGGTGGGGGGTAATGGACACCTGTAAATGAGCAACCTGCTTTTGCTTGAGGAGGATGTCAGAATGATCTTTCCGTGACACTTCAAGAAGATCACCGGATGACAGCTTCTTTGCTTCATAGTTTCTTCCTATCATTTTATGAGGGGTCCTAGCGATAACAAAAACGGACATTGCAGCAACTGAGTCGTCTACAAGAGAGTGGATAATCAGGAAGCGTGGGAAGTGATCACATTCAGTTCGAGTTTTGCCTAAGATTTCTTTGGTACGGCCCCTTTTCATGGTTTCAGAACGGCGCAAAAAGGAAGACGACAGACGAAAGAACACACGAACACAAGCGCCGGTCGCCTTTTTCAGGGACCGGTCGGGTTTTTTGGAAGAAAAAGTACTCATCCGATATGGGCATGCTGACGGTTCCTAGAATGTCATCTGTGTTTCACTGTCTTATTCACAGGAAGGCCCCGGGGCTCGCCGCCTGGTAAACAGGCGAAGAGCCCGTCGGCCGGAGCTTGACCATGGCCCCGACCGCTACCGTTCATGGTTTCTACTCTTCACCTCAAAACTTTTCGCCACGGTGCGGATGACAGCTTCGGTATGGGGGCTAAGGGTGGCGCCAAGCACCATCACCTTGATACTCAAGGTGCGCTTGCGGGGAGTAAAGTGTACATACATCAAACATCAATTCAATGTTTTATACATTCATGTTCATATCAAAAGTATGTTGTTCGTAATAACTGGACAGCCATCGTAAATGTGTTCTGCTCCTATTTCCTTGCACTAAGATTTTCTTCTTTGGATATTCTACAACTCCGAGACACTTTACAGTACAATGCAGGTGAAATAGGTGAGTTATCTGCATAAGGGATTTTAATGCGAAAGCATTGAATTGCTCATGAGGCGGAAAAACGGTCGTAGTCGGCGTTAGCGGGACCACGATGGTCTAAAAGTCAAGTGAGCCCAAGTGAGCCAATCAACGCAGTTGAATACGTCGATTAGGGCAAAGATATTTTGGCAGAGTAAATTGAGGCAGGGTGATTTCAGGCGAAGCTAATTAGGGCACAGTAAATAAGGTAGGGTAAATATTTGAAGGCATATGTTTAATTAAGATAGAGTTCCTTAAGGCACTCGAACCGAACGACATTTGGTGGTCGCGATGCTTTCGCATACATCGACGTAGGGATAATTAAGGGCCCATTGAATTTTTTGTATGTATGGCATGCCGTCAACATTCGTGGTTGCAAAGAAAGTCAAAGTTTGTAAAAGTAAAATATATGAAAAACGTTGAACATATCCCGGGAACTGAGGGAATATATGCTATGCGAAGCATTTCACAGGTAGCCGGCTATCCAGCATTGTTTTTGGTTCCGCAAAACGATACCAGGTGGACCAATGTATTCCTGCTAGTTGAGTAGTTGCGTGTGTGGGTCGCGAGCATACGCTGGTGTACCGACAGCAACGCGACCACAACCACGTTGTAGACGATCGCAAGACTGCAGTAGTATGATGGCTATGCAATCGTATGTACGTATGGCTATTTATTGTGTTTTATCTGAAAGCGACAATGACATTTGCACTTCAGCAAAAAAAAATGTTCAAACTATGTTAACTTGGTCGAACATGAGGTGCGTACAACGTACCACAGTTTCAATGTAGCGTGAGTTGCTACAAGGACAGAACTGGTCCATATGGGCTGGTAGAGAAGATAGTGCAGTGTAACACGGCGACTCACCGCGCGAGCTGTCGGAAGGAAATATCGCTACAATGTGGCACCCATAGTGCATCAAAGAGCTGGCTGGCTTTGGAACAACCGCACGCATGCATGCATGCTTCCCTAAAGACCATAACATGCCTGCCGATCGCAAAGTGCCCTGAACGAGGCGAAAAGTGGTGCCCAATGAAATCAACACACTACTGCTTAAGTTTTTAGTGGGGTATATCTGATAATCGCCTGGGGTTTAGGCTTGACTCTTTGGAAATGTAATGACTGCAACGAAAATACACTAGAGGCGTGGCGGTGAATGTTTGATTGGAGGAGAACGGTTATACTGACGAAAGCAGTGACTACACTTCTGACCCGCCGTGGTTGCGTAGTGGCTGTGGTGCTGGGCTGCTAAGCACGCGTCGCGGGATCGAATCCTGGCCACGGCGGCCGCATTTTGATGGTGGCAAAATGCGAAAACCCTCGTGTACTTCGATTTAGGTTCACGTTAAAGAACCCCAGGTGGTCGAAATTTTCCGGAATCCCCACTACGGCGTGCTTCATCTTCAGATCGTGGTTTTGGCACACAAAACCCCATAATTGAAACTAAACTAGCGTTTAGCATAACTGGACCACTCCGTAATGTTCACGCTGCACAGAATACCAGTGGCGGGCGAGGAAAAAATCTCGAAAGAGGTTATATGTGGTCAGCGGACCTGCCTCAGGCAAGTCGATGATAACATTGGCAATCGGTACTTGAGGTTCTTGATTCAGATGAACAGCAAAATCGATGCCCAGTACATTTTCGGAAGGTCACTAGCAAGCATAGAACTATAGGGTATTTGCACGCTGTGCGCTGGATAGAAACTTAAACGCATGCACACACATTCTGGCCTCCGACATTCCTTGACGCTGACGACAGATTATTAACTAGCTTGATGACGCCGACGTAATACACTATGTTGACCTCTAACTGACGTCAATCATAAATTCCCTTTACTTGGCGTCATGGCCAACTTGACCTTTATAAGGGCCTTTCGTTTTTACACGACTATTTCATTCCAAAGCTAGAGTTTTTCTGCGCAGGGATACATCACGTGGTATTAAAAATTGCAATGTTGTATTGACCAAGCACTAATATTGTTTAGCCGAAAATAGGGACATTCTCTATCATATATTTAAAATGTCACGCCCATTGTCACAAACAAAACTGTTCTTCATCCTTTAAAATCCGTGCGTCACTCTTTGTGCCCCCATTTTACACCACAAAATAGCCGGCGTTATATTTTCGAAGCAAATATCTGCATTTAGAGGCCACACTTCGAGGTTTCGGCGGAACTTTCCCTACCTGGTTCTTTTTATGATCGAGGTCTGAGTAAGAGCGCGTGCGTGTAGAGTAAAAACACATGTGCATAAGAGTAAAAATAAATTAAAGCCCAACTCATCTAACGACGACTATCGATGGTAAGGAGATTAACATTCGATCAATGTAGCAAGACACCGTATTTCTGAAGTCACGTTTAATCAACATATGTAGTGGTCATTGTGAGACTTCCGTTTCTTGAAGAGTATGCGATATACTCTGGTATCGAATTTGTTACGTCACTCCCTTGAAAAAATTGCCAATGAGCATAGCGGCATGACGACAATTGTACGATGCCGATGTACAGACGATGATACAATGATGAAGAAGGAATGACATTTACGGAAAGACAAAGGCAGTGGCATGACGAGAGTGAGATGACAATTTCTAAATGATTACGATGTTGTAACGGTGGCTTGTGACTCCATTACTGCGATGGCGTGAGGACAACAGCAGGACAACTGGATGACGAAGCTGGAATGACGTCGTTGACACCATCACACCCGCATGACGAAAGCCGTATGACATTAAATGAACAATCGAAACTGTCTGACGAAGACGCCAATAAGGAAGATGGCATGACGATGGCACACAATCACGATTGAACGATGGCAGAATAATTACTATCGCTAGATTGTTAAACAAGGATGTGATGACGATTGTGATGACGATTGCTTGGCAACAATAGGTTGACGTTTCTGAAGTCATTAGGTTATATCGACGACGTGAGGGCGCCCGCATGAATAGTATGACCACGAATGTGTTACTACAAGTGCATGACGACAGTCCGATGCAGTGTTGCCAGGTCCGACGAGGCCGCGTAGCCAAAAGCTAGAGAAGTTGTAGCCCAAATGTAGCCAAACAGAAAAAAAGTTCAAAATATTTCGTAGCCAAATATAGCCATTTTTATTTGCAATTTTATTTGTAAACACATCTTCACACTCTACTATGGCAATCCTTTTTGCACAACCCGTCGTAACAAAATGTGTATGCCACCGTGACGGTCGGCCCTTTACATCACCAACAGCGACATTACGCTTGCACAGAACCCTTTTGGTTCGTCCCGGAAGCTCTTATGTTCCACCGAATCGCTGCAGAGGGCGAAATCAGTGCTTTTATTTTATGACAGATAGCACTGTTATTATTTTTAGCTATTTACAGTAATATTAACTACGAACTCTGCTTTTTAGCTGTCGTGAACACAAAATAATGTTCAGCGTCACTGATCTCTCACGTTATCTCTGCCTACGGCGTAGAAGTTCAGCTGTCCAGCGATCTGCGATGGCGACGTGCTTACGACTTCTTTTTTGATGAGCTAAAACAAGTCTTTCACACTATAATATCTCGCGTTATTTGTCTCAATGTCCTATGTTGTTTTCTCATTTTCCTGTTTTTGTGTTTGAATTAGCTTTGCCCAGATTAGCTGGGACACACACTACCTATTTAGTGTCAATTTACATCAACCTGGCCGCCATATTAGTTCTCTAGCACGCCAAGAACATGCGTTTAGAAAAGGTACAAGAAACAGATGCCACTCACTACCTGAATCGGTATAAGCGGCAGCTTTAAAAGATTACTGCGCAAACCGGCACGCTAGTGTAAGAAGCGCGCAGTCACTTTCGGCGACGAGCACGTCCCGAACTCACTCGAAATGGTAAAAGCCGCGATGGTGCACAAAGAGCAATGGTAAACAACAAATTGATAACTGTGGCAATGCTGTGAAAACAGGTTACTGTAAAAAGCAAACCATGTTGATGGCTAATAAAGTTTTAGAATAGGGGCTCCTAAGTTTGGGGCCCCAAAGCGCTTTTCGGTGTTAGCGTTGGGCATGCAGGAATGAAGAGTTTTGAAACAGGCGTGTTACGTTTGCGGCTAGCCTGTTGCGTTTGCAGCGTCACAACGGCGTCAAGAAAAGCTGTTATAAATATAAAATAAAATATACCATTTTATGATAAGAAACGTAATTTAGACTTTCGTGTTTTTGCCTTTAATTACAATTTATTACTTATTCTATTAGCAGCATGCAACTTGTTGCGCTTACTTTTGAGTAACCAACTTTACGCACCTTCACCCAGCCAAGTCAATCCGTGATAGGCCTACGAGCCATGAAATCGACAATTGAATTCGGAATCAGCGGCGTATAATGAATCAATCTTCATTACACATGTTAGTTGAGAGAAAGCGATAACCACAGGCACTTCTAGATTACGAACTTCACGCATTACCACGAATCGAGCCCAGTTTTGTGATAGGTTAGAGCCGTCGCTTCGATGAACGCCGCCATGTTTGTTGACGAAAGCTTTTGGGGCAGCTTGTGGGGCTCCCACTAAATCGATGAAATGGCGTGCCCGACGCAAAACCTAATCACAGTTCCTGTCTTGCGCATGCGCAGTGGCTTCGACGCTATTTCTTTGGGGCGCCGATACGTTTGAGGCCCCTATTCTAAAACTCTAATAATTGCTGGGGTTTTTGGCCACATCGTGGCTCGGGTTCTTTAACGTACACCTAAGTATACGGCTGTTCCTGCCTTTTCTTTTTTTCCCATTCTTTTTTATACGTTCTCGCATACTTGGCCCACTTTGCCATGTTTGGATTCTCCTCTCTGAAGAGGATCCGATCTCACGTCCAACCTATCGAAATGAATCTCGAATCTAAGCATCTAGCAGGAAAAGGACAACGCAGTAAAGTTTCGCGCCTGAAACGTGGAGTAGGTTGAAAACTGTGACCGGCGCGCGTTACTTCATCCGGAATACATGGCCATGAACACACTGGAGCGTGTCATCCACCCAGGGGCGTAGCCAGGGGGGGGGGGGGTCAATTCCCCCCCCCCCCCGAAATCCCCCCCTCCCCCACTTACCCGCCCTTTGTTTTCGTCGCTTCGCGCTGACATAATTCATGAAACCGGTGCTACTATCACCAGGGGCGTAGCCAGAAATTTTTTTCGGGGGGGGGGTTCATCGGCCCGACCGGGGGGGGGGGGGGGGGGGGGCAAGCGTCCGCTTTCCTCTACGTGACGTGATCGATAACAAAATATCGGTAGTTTAAGCACCCTCTATGTATGTATATCAAAGACATGGGACCCCCCCCCCCCCCCCTCCCCCTCGCGAGTGTGTGTGTGCTAGAGCACTGCACGGGCTCGGGCTTACCCGAAAGCCCGGGCCCGTGGGCCGGGCCGGGCCGGGTAGAACTGTTTTTTCACGGGCTCGGGCTGGGCTCGGACACGGCTCGTGTGATTTTTGACCTGGGCCCGGGCCGGGCTCAGGCTTTCTGGTGGTGTGCATGTAACGTGCAGTGAGTTATTCTCGGGCGACTCAACTCTGAAAAACATTATTTTTTCGGTCTCGGGCCGGGTTCGGGCCAGTTTAGAGTCGGGCTCGGGCCGGCCTCGGGCCTAAGGTAAAGGGGTGGCGGGCCGGGCCGGGCGGGTAACGTAGATTATTTCCGGGCCCGGGCCGGGCCCGGGTCTCGCCATAAAAGTTTTGATCGGGCTCGGGCGGGCCACCCAACGTAATAACGGGCCCGGGCCGGGCACGGGCTGAAAAAATCGGCCCGTGCAGTGCTCTAGTGTGTGCTTGTGAAGAAATTAAGTAAAAAGTAATGTAAGCTCAGTAAAATACAGTAAGTACGACAGGTACAGTGGGCGTTTGGAGCAACCGTCTCTCATCGCGCTACTGAATGGACCAGTCTTCGAAAACGCATCATTGAGACGACCCGCCCGATCGGAGAAGACATCATTAATTGTTAATCTCCGTTAAGCGTGGATGGCGTCGTCCTCGTCGGGACGAAGTGCGTTTCACAGGTCAAGGACGGCTATACATGTGAAAATGAACGTGTTACCAGGCTATACCTACTCCCATAGCAATAGCTTGTTCGCTGCGTCTTTGCGCTAGAAAACTTAAATACGCGCAAAAACGAGTAATGCTTTTTTTTACGAAGCTTTCGTCGCCTTGCATTTCCTGCGGCAAGTGCATGGGCTGCTGTGTCTTCCGCTGTGTGCGAGCGTGCAGCCGTCATTTGCCTTTACGTCATGGCATGTGTACGCATTTTAAGTAGTGCGTGCGAGTCATTTCTGCTTCACTTAGGCCGGTGCAAACAGGAAGCGGCCTTGTACCTCACAGAATCTCGACTGATTGGTGTACTAGTGATGCAGGAATGAACTCCGGTCTTGTTCAGTGCATAGTGCAGAGTAGTAGTAGTAGTAGTAGAAAACTTTATTTTATGTTTTAAGAACGAAGTCCCAGAGGGTGGAGCCCTCAGTCCAGGGCCCCATTTGCTGCTGCTATCCGGCTGGCCCGGTCGATCAGGCATCGCTGGTCGTCGAAGGCTGTGCTGGAAAGAGCGGCTTCCCACTGGGATGGGGAGGGGTTGGGTATTCTAGGTAAGCCGGGTGGTTTGGAGCATTCCCACGTAGAATGGTAGAGGTTTGGGTGACAAAGTGTGGCGGAGAGCAAGGCTGGGGAACGTATTAGTTTGGAGCTGACGCCAAGCGGCTGCATCTGCACGGTTTAGCTTCACGTGTGGTGGGGGGAATATTCTACGGGATAGTCTGTGGTGTTGTAGTATATGCGTGTATGTAAGCGGTATCGTTTCCACCTTGTCTGGGTTGGACTGGTCTTCCACCGGTGCCTGGAGGGTTAGGCCTCGGGCTGCCGCATGAACGCGCTCATTGCCAGGGAGAGACGCATGCCCAGGTGTCCAGACTAGGTGAACTAGTGGAATGTTTTGCTTCTTGTGTAGAATTTTATGAGCGATCGGTGAATCCGTCCTTGTGCGTAGTTTCGACATGCTTGCTGGGAATCTGTAAGAATATGTATGATCTTATCTGGGGGTTGAGCGCTGATGGCGAGGGCTATAGCACATTCTTCGGCCTTCCGTGCAGTTGTCAGTGCGTATTGTGGCTGATAATAGTGCTTCGCCCCTCCAGTCGGCCACCGCTACCACTTTGGCTGTATGTAAGGGTAGCACGCGGCGTCTGTATAGAAGGTGTCGAGGTCGTTGCAGTATGCTCGGTGCAGTGCCATTGCACGCGCAGTGCGCCTGCCTTTATGGTGTTCGGGGTGCATATTCCGAGGTATGGGGGCCACTGTAATGTTTTCTTTGATGTTTGGGGCGATTGACAGGGGCTCTCGTGGGGAAACTCTGATGTTGGGTAACGTAATTGTCTGAGTACGTGCCTTCCTGTCGATGTACGTTTAAGTCGTTCGATCTGCCCGACTTTCTGGGCTTCGATTAATTCGGCGTGGTGTTATGTAGACCAAGCTGTAATAGTCTGGCTGTTGAGGTGTAGATAGGAAGGCCTGTCGCCGTTTTTCACTGCTGTTCGTATGAGTGTGTCTAGCTGGTTTGTTGGTTTTGGGTGAGTCGGTGGTAAGGTGCGTGATAGGTAATGCGGCTTACGATTAAAGCGTGTATGATGCACATGACGTCGGATTCCTTTAGGCCGTGGCGGCGGTTCGTGACCCGCCGGATCATGTGCACTACTTGATTAATCTGTTTCTTCAGTAGCGTCAGGGTATATGTCGCTTTCGCATTGGCTTGAACATGGAGTCCTAGTAAGCGCAATTTGTTCACCTTATTTACAGGTTCACCCTCGATAGTCACCGTGATGTCAGGGGGTAGGTGATGTTTCCTTTGGAGTTTTTTTACTATAAGCAGTTCTGACTTTTGAGCTGCGCACGTAAGTCCCCCTGCCCGGGCATATTCTGGGTGACATCGGCTGCTGCTTGTAGTGCGTCCTGTATTTCACCATCTGAGCCACTGGTGGCCCAGATGGTGATATCATCAGCATAAAGCGCATGCCTAATTCCCGGTATGGCATCTAGTAGTGCAGGTAGTCTGCTCATAGCTATGTTAAATAGCACGGGGGAAAGCACTGATCCTTGTGGCGTGCCTTTTCCCGCAAGAGGGAAAGAGTCCGAACGTATATTTCCGATGCCTATAGTCGCAGTGCGATCTTTAAGAAACGCCCGGACGTAATTGTATAGTCGTCGGCCACACTTTGTTGCCGCTAGATTGGTGAGTATGAGGTCATGAGCTACGTTATCAAACGCGCCTTTCAGGTCTAACGCAAGGATGGCTTTGCTTTGTTGAGTGCTGATATGGTCGATTAGCTCTTCCTTAATTTGCAGTAGTACGTCTTGAGTGGATAGCCCGGTCTAAAACCGAACATTGTGTGCGGCAATAAGGCTTGCTCTTCTAGGTACGGCTGAAGTCTTGCCAGGACGACGTTTTCAAATAACTTTCCTATGCATGATGTGAGCGAGATGGGTCTCAGTTGGTTTAGAGAGGGCTGCTTTCCTGGTTTTGGCATCATTGTAATATCGGCGTGCCGCCATTCTTGCGGCAGCGTGCCCTCTAGCCAGTGGTACTGAAAATAATCTGTAAGTTCTTTTATCGATCTGTCGTCGAGGTTTTTTAAAAGCCGGTACTGTATTCCGTCTGCTCCCGGGGCGGTGTGCGTACTATTCGATGCAGTGCCGCTCTAACTTCATGTGGTGTGATTTCTTTGTCTAATTCCGAAGGCTCCGCATGCGGATAATCTATGTAAGTTGGTTGGGGCCTGTACCTATGTAAGTGTCTTTTAGCTGTTGTATTATGGCCGCATCAGTCCCAGGTGTCTGTCTCAAGATTTTTTGAAGGTTTTTGCTGCTCGTTGCTTTGGATTGATTGGGGTTGATGAGATTTCTAAGCAGTACCCACGTTTTGGCGGTGCCCAAGGTACCCTGCATTTGATACATAGGTTCTTCCAATTGTTTCGCGTTAGCTCGGTTGCGTAACTTTCCGCCTGGGCTGTTAAGGCGGATATCCGCTGCCTGAGCTTGCGATTGTGCTTTTGCTTTTTCACCTTTTTTGCAGGCAATGTCGAGCCTCCCAAAGGTGTAATAGGTGCTGTCGACATCGGGATGTTCTGGTGACGTGTCGATGATTTTCGTTGTCGCACGGAAGTCTGTCTGAATTTGTCGGATCCATTCCTGCAGAGTTTTGGTTTCAAGCGCTTCGTAGGTTTCGTTGGTGCTTTCTTGCTTGCGCCGCTGTCGGAACTTGTCCCAATCCGTCATTCGTATTTACGTTCTTTATTTTTGTTCGCGGTGTTATAGATGCGTTTCTATTATATTGTGGTCACTACCGAGGGTCTCATCGAGATTGTGCATCCCTGGTACCTGATGTCTTGATCAGTGTAAGGTCGGGGCAGGTGTCTCGACTGACACTGGTGCCTATTCTCGTTGTGGGGGCTGCGTCTGTAAGTATGGTCAAGCCTAGTTGTGCTATCATCAGTGCTAGCCGTCGACCATTTGGATTAGCGGTCTTGTACCCCACGTTGGGTGTGCTGCGTTGAAGTCCCTACAATAAGCATAACGTTGCTTTGATCCTTTAGTGCGTGTTTGAAGAGCCCATCGAAACAGTCTGCCCGCTCTTTAGGGGCACTATAGATGTTGA
>NC_051162.1:61326432-61365688 GCF_013339745.2 Dermacentor silvarum
GCAAAAATGGCTCACTCACCATATTTTCTGTCCTGTTGTTTTCAGAAAGCTTTCAGCAGCACTGGGTCTTCAAGGTAAACAAAGGTGCGCATCGGCTCTTCCATCCGTTGTCTCTTTCAAATTCAATCTGGCTCGGTTACAATACACAAATGGACAATATTGCTCTTAATAACCACCATTAAGTTAACTCCAATTTAAGCACATAGAAGCGAAGAGCAGCGGAGAAACACGGTCGCCAATTATGTTGTTTCTCAGTCGTGCGCCATGCTCTCACTCCTGCTTTCAGCTGTTGGGGTGCGATTGTGGCCACACCTCAAACACACGTCCCTCTGGACCTAATATTGGAATGCTCACAGTAGCAGCGTTGTCGAGCTAAAGTTGGGCATTTCGCCATGTGGTCGTTTGATAAGGAAGACAAAAATAATGGAAACACATCCGCCTTGAAATGTGGGAGTGGACCAGCTCAAATTTAGACGTGGGCCAAGTTAAGTTTGGCGGTTGCCCAACTTGAAGTTGGCGGAGGGGGTTGGCGCACCAAAATTGGGGTTTGGGCCAATTTACTATTTTGCGTTCGGCCAACTTGACATTTGGGGTGGGCGAACCTAAATGTGGAGGTGGGCGAACTCGAAATTTGAGGCCAACTTGAATTTAGGGGTGGGGGTTTGCCCGATTCAAATTTGGGGATGGGTCAACCTAAAACTGGGGGGGGGGGGGTACAAGTAAAATGTGGGGTTAGTACAACTTGATTTTGGGCGTTGACCAACTTTGGTCGTGGGGATGGGCAAATACAGATTTGCGGTTCGGCCAATTTAAAATTTTGGCGCGGGTCTACTTGAAATTTGGGGGTGGGTCAAATTGAAACTTGGGGTCCAACTTGAGTTTAGGTGTGATTCAACTTGAAGTTGGGGAGTTGGGGGGTTGTCCAACTGAAATTTGGGGTGGGCCAGCTTCAATTGCGGGTGGGTCACCTTGAAATTTGTGGTTGGCACAAATGAAATGTGAGGTTAGGCCAATTTGATTTTGAGGGTGGACCTACCTAAATTGAGGGTGGGCCAACATGAAAGCTGGGTGTGGGCCAATATGAGGTTTCTGGGAGGTGGAACGCCCAATTGAATGCTGCTGAGCATCCTTCGAGTTATGAACTCGTCGCGGTCAAGCGAGCGTGTTGAGGCGCTTGGTGAGTTTTCATTGTGACTTACTGAGGCACAGTGAGAATGAAAGCGAGAGCTTGCGTTTACCAATTGAGCTGCCTCGGCGCCCTTTTCCAATCCACTTGCTGGGGTAGTTTATGTTTTTACCAATAGAACTAACACTGGGAATGTTAGCCAGCGCCACCACTCACAAACCTTGGCGGCGGATGTGGAACATCCTTTTTGTCGCCGGCGTCACGAGTACGTGATCTTTTTAGGTGAAGGCAACTTGGTCAATAAACGCACACATGCTACCTGAAGGCATCAATGCTGCGGGATTCGAGATACTCGTTATGTAATGAGCGAGAAGAAAGGGAAAGGAAATCTTTGTAATGTGCAAACATCACTTACCTTGGCCCTGAAATTTCTCACTTGCTCAACTCTCGATTTGCAGCGAAAGTGATGCGCAGGCGCGGGCTGCGGTCTATCGCGGCCGTGCAAAATGCTCGTGGCTTGTGATCGCTGATCTTCCCAGAGCGCTGCGGTGAGCCTTTAGAGCGGGACTATGGTTTCAAGCTTAATGTATCTGCTGCCGCCTGTCCCGCTGCCGAAAACATCGCACGCGAAGCTCGAAACGGCTCAACTACTGGCTCTTCTGCATGCCTCGGCCCTCCACCCCAATCAGCTTGTGGCGCTAAGCGGGCAGGAGGATAGCCGGCTAATATGCGCTCCTCGTACACGCGTCGTGCTAATCTGGATGGCTACAGCCAGGAGGACCTGGCCTGTGAAGTCATACTTCCCTTCACTTTATTACCTTAAAGACCCCCAATTTGCGGTTATTACATAAGGGGTGGGTGCATGTTTACACAAAGAAGTTATGGGTTAAATATGACAGTTAGGTAATAAGAAAATGCAGACGGTCAGATAGTTGCAGTGACGTCGTGTGGAAGGCCATTCCAGTGTATGGCTGAACGAGGAAAGGGGGCCGCATACGAAGTGAGCTGAAAAAGAACTTATGGAACAAGCACATACTGGCGGTTCGACTACGACACGCAAGATTTATTAGACCGGACTTCGCTTTTAAAGCTGATATGCTGGTATGGTATGAATAGCACGAATGAATGAATCTAGTGGCTCGATTCTGTAGTGATTCTAGTGAAGTTATCAGATAGATTTGGTTAGGGCTCCAGATAGGGGACGCGTATTCAAGTTTTGTTAGTGCCAGAGATCTGTATGCAAGAAGTTTTACGCTTGGTGGTGCGTGGCGCAAGTGGCCGTTTTAAAAAACCAAGAGTTCTGTTAACTGATGATAGGATGTTTCTGACATGGACATTCCAGGTTAGGTGTTCGCATAAGGTTACGCCCAGGTATTTTTAAGAACTGGTTATACCACTGCGACGCCAAATATTATTTAAGGGAAGAAAAGGGGGTTGCGCTTGCGGTGAAATGACACGTGTTTGCATTTGGCAAGGTTTAGTTCCATTAGTCATTGACTGCACCCGTCTTGTACACGGGTTAGATCGTTTTGGAAAGGTAGCTGATCGGATGTAACCGTTCGGTTCACAAGGGAGTTATCGGTGAACGTGCGGATGTTACAGGAAACATGTGTGGGTAAGTTGTTTATATATTCAAAATAGAATGCGACCAAGCACAAACATTTGAGGGACGCCTGACGTTAGTAGGAGGCACACAGACGAACTGAGAGCGTTGTGCTAAAATTTTTTTACCCATTTAATACACTAGGGTGCAAATTTAACTGGGAAAGTTTTGGTAGTAAGCGCTTGTGACGTTCTTTGGCAAAAGCCTTTGCGAAGTACAGAAACATCCCTTACAAAAATGGTTCTTGAATTTCTGATTACATCTTGATATGTTTTTGATGATACATCAGAGTGTTATCATAAACTCAACAGCTGATGACTTTTAACATCAAGTTGGCAGCAGTCACTCAGTAGAGAATACACATCACGATTTCTGCAGAGAAACCTATGCAGATTTGCAACTTATGTTCCTGATGTATAAACGCTACAGACATTTAACATCAAGTTGTCAGCAGTCACTCAGTAGAGAATACACATCACAATTTCTGCAGATAAACCTATGCAGATTTTCAGCTTATATGCCTGATGTATAAACACTACAGACATTTAGCATCAAGTTGGCAGCAGTCACTCAGTACAGAATAGACATCACAATTTCTGCAGATAAACTTATGCAGATTTTCAGCTTATGTGCCTAATGTATAAAAGTTTCCAGCAGCCGCTCAATAGAGAATGCACACTATGATTTTTGTAGTTAAATGTACAGAGGCTTTTATGGCGTTCACTGGTGTATAAACACATCCTATATAGATGTATGCTATATAACCCATCTATGTAGTGTCCTAATATAATAAAAAACGAAGTTTTTTATAATTGGTTTGATAAAGCAGAGTTTCAGATTTTCGCTTCAATTAAGTGCAACTGTCGCTATTTTTGTGGTGAACAGACCGCAGATTAGTGATGCTTGATTGCTTTTTTTTTGCGCACGTGTTCTCACGGCGTCATCGCAGTTAATATGTGCTAAACGGCGGGACGGCGACTACTTTTTTTTTTAGTTTCGCCCGCGACACAAGCCTGCGCTAGCCCACCGGCGACACAAACATCAGCTCGCAAAATAATTTCCGCTAGATAAAGTGATGCGTACATTACATCATATGAAAAGCGATGTCTACTGTCAAACGTTGAGCACCAACGAGGGATCCGATACTTGATCAACTCAGCTGCAGTGCACTGCGACATACGGTGCTCGGTGAACCCGCTCAGCTATGCAGATATCGCACTCGACAGCGCCGCGAATATCACCGTATATTTTCTTCTTTTTGTGAAATTATTGTGAGGATATGGTAAAGTGGCAACAACGGTAACAGAATATTGCAGGTGCTGCCTGTCGGTAGTTCGTTGCGAAGCGCCGTGAGCTTCGAGCTACGAAGGTAAGGGGAGAAGGCCTAGCGACGATGTCGGCGCCCCCGAGCGATCAGTGGTGGTGATCAAGGCTGCCGGCGATAGGACACAACGACCGCTCTTCTGTCGTTGACTGACCAAGTCGCTGTACGGCTGCTGCAGAAATTCAGGACTCATCCTCTGCCGTTCGCTAGCATAACAGCCATCGAACGGTGGCCCGCGAACGACAAACGGCGCGCGGCAAGCTGCCCTGGACGCGCCTGTATACTGCGAGCCGGCTCGGACACGTACGGCTTCGTTTACGCACGCTGCCGCATAGGAGCCGGTTGTCATTTCTATGCGAAATTAGGCAAGAACATTTTCGAGCAATCTCATCAGTATGTATTTTGCAAACGCTAGCGGTCGTTTTGTGAAGCGCCATCCATCCGCAACTGCTTAGAAGCGAGAGCTGTTAGAGAGGCTTAAGTCATCGACGCGCCCGTGCTAATTAGTGGTCGCTAGTTGAAATGCGTGTTTATATATTGCGGTTTTATATTAACAGGTACGTGTGCTGTTAACGTGCCTATTAGCTCACTATATTGTTACAAGCATTATGTAGAGATTTAATGCTTAATTTCGTTGACAAGAGGCGCTCCTACTGGCACCGACTGGTGGTGAAAACTTCATGGGTATATATACAGCAAAGCAGCTATCATTGCGTGTGCACTACAAGCTGTGTGTGTATGTTGGTTTAGTTGTACGTGGAGTATGTGATGTTTGAGGTGCTATGATGTGTGATTCAGTTGTACGTGGGGGGGAGTATTGTGATGCTTGAGGTGCCGTGATGTAATTACCGTTGTTTCGTACTAAAAAAGGAAAAAAAAATAAGCTAAAAAAAAGGGAGAAACTTTTTTTGCTTTTTTTGTTTTTCAGCGCCATCTATCGGTTTCTGCAGTAACTACTGTGTTTAGTGATCTAAGCCTTTCTGAAATGTGGTAATCAAGAATGCACCACAAATGCAGTAACCAAGAATGCACCACAAATACAGTAATCAAGAATGCATCAGAAACGCGGTGGCCAAATACATGCAGAAAGTTATCAAGTACTCATCACAAAAAAGCATCAGAATGTAACCACAATTTCGGTAGGTTTGATGAGAATTGTATACAGCTATTAATCAGACTTTCAGCAAAAATTTTTATAAGGGATTGCGTCAGTTTGAATATTAGAATCAAGATTCATATGCAGATCATGAATGAAAATGGCTAATTGCGTTTCGCAGGACGAGCCCCTACGAAACCCGTGCTGAGGGAAACGAAAAAAAAAAATTGTTTGAGTCAAGAAAATTCATTATGTGAGAATAAAATGGCGTGTTCTATGATTTTACATGGCACACTAGTTATGGAAATGCGACGGTAGTTAAGAGGTGATTCTTTCTTACCTGATTTGCAGACAGAAATGACCTTTCCCACCTGCCAATCGCTGGGCATGTTACTTGTAGGAAGCTATTGTGCGAATAGTAGCGATAAGTATGCCGCAGAGACGTGCCGAGTATTGTTTAAGAATTTAGAAGTTTAGAACCCGATGAGGATGACAGCTTAATGTTTTCTATAATACAGGCGATTTTATGTGCAGAATATGTGGTTGATGGCATTGGTGATCGGGTAAGCAGTTACGACAGACAGTGGTGTGTCAAACTCTTTAGTGAGAACCGATGAGAATGCGGTCGTAAATATGTTCGCGCATTCAACATCGCTGGCCTCTTGTCGAAGTGCGTTATGAAGAGTTAGTGCGTGTCTGTTGAGGGTTTAGTATTTTCCAAAATTTTCTCGGATTGCTGGATAATATCCACGGCAGGCCTGTTCCAAAAAATGTGCATTTAGGGTTCCGAGCGGATTGAAGATAGGTATCCTCAGCCACATATAACTTGTTCCATGCACATACGCTTGGGTTAAGTTTTGCTGCGGAGGAATATTTTTTTTTCTTGTTTTCAAGTTTTTTTTAAGTCTTGGAGGACCAATGGTTATTATTGGCACCAAATGATATGGTGGGAATAAATTCAATCACCGGTTCTGTTATTTTAGTTTTGAAGGTTAGTCAATTATCTTGAATTGATCGGTGTGAACGCCTGTTTCAAAATTTGGAAAGAAATCCTGCGGTTGATTACTGATAACATCGTAATTACCTCTGTCGTACAAGCGAATAGGTTTGTGGCAAGTTTGGCGTTGTTCCAGCACAAAGGTGAAAGTGGCAATCAAGACTTCATGATCGCAAATTTCGCGGAGATAGGTGATGGATAATAAACCTTCAGGATGATTAGTTAGGATCAAGTCCAGAATGTTAGAGGATTCAAGTGCGACGCGTGTCGGTTCTTTGACTAATTGGGTGAGGTTAAAATTTAAAGATACATCAATAAAATCCTTTGTTTCAGTGCTGTTTGTTGTCGTTATGTTTTGCCAATTATTACTGGGGTTATTGAAATCGCACACAGAAGGATGCGCGCGTTGGGGTGTTTAGTATTAAGTTAATCTAAGCAATCATTAAGGTTAGGCGCAAAGGTTAGGTTGTTGCTGGGGGGTGGGCTTGATACGAGACATCTAGTGTGATTATTTGAAAGTTTGAAAGTTTATTTAACATAAGTAAATAATACAATTAGAAAGTACACACTTTTGGGACCCAACAAATTTGTTAGAGGGTCCCTGCGAAACGGCAGTGCGAAACGGCAGATGACCCACCATTATTTCAAGCTCCGAATCGATGTTAATGACAGAATAATGTAAGTGATGGTTAGTACCAGTGGGAACGCCTCCGCCTCATGAGTCCTTGCGATCTTTCTGAAAGACGTTGAAATTAGATAGGTAGGCCATCAGAATTGGTGACGTCTTTTGTTAGCCAAGTTTCAGTTAATACGAGTATGTTGCTTGCAGAAGGAGACAAGGTTAGATATATTCTCGCGCTTGGGAAGATAACTGCATGTGTTTGTGAAGATTATGGGAAAAAAGAAAACCGGTAGTTCACCACGAGGAATTTTGCAAGGGCGTTTAGCTGCATGATGACGTGTCGATTGCTATCGGATTTCTTGTACCGTCTGTAATCATTCATCCAGTGTGTACCGCTTCGGACCAATATGCAATGTTTTGTATCGCATTGAAAATGCTGTTGAATTGCTTCCAGCGAATGCAACGGGCTGTTTGCGCGCACCACGAACAGGGCTTGAAATGTCCTCCCCGATGCTATAATTAGTTCCCTCTAGCATAGGGCCTTTAGAAAACGCCAACCTTTTCGATTTATCTGCCTTCCATATTTAAAAAGACGAAAGCTTGCATTCGACCGCGCAACGCTTAAGATACAGCTAAGTTGGCCGATTTGATGGCTTTTTTGTTGCTTGATGGCAGTCTTAGCGCCGGGATCTTTTCGCAGCCGTCTTTCCTTTCCCTGACCGCGTACTCTGGGTCTGCTCGTCGGTGCCGTTGCCGCTCTCGTACAGCGGCAAGCCTCGTTTCTCGAATTGCCGCTTCTATTTCAGGAGTACGTTTTTTGTACGTACCATTGCTGCATCTGATCGAGGGCTGCGTCTGCTGCGCACCGGCTGACATGGCCGTTGCTCGCTATCGACGCATGCGCAGTACAAAGGCGGTAGGTTGCGCCAGCTGTTCTAGCAGCTGCGGCGTCTCTGGTTGCCTTGGCCACGGCGCGGCTGGCTTTCGGCGAAACACCATACTTTTTACGGCTAGCTTAAACAGCTTCGCTCTTAATAAACGCTTCGCGCGTTTATTAAGGCCTGTAAGGTACTTGTAAATAAATAAATAAATAAACATTTGGTGGAGTTGTGCGGAGTAACTCCCACGACTGACAACGGAGCCTTCAGTACAACACCTTTGCAGAAACCGATGCCCTGCCGGACTTTTGCCATCGACCGCCATCATGCCTAGAGACGAAGATGCTCCCCCTACTGAATGGGCCGGACCAGCCCCGATTCAGCGCTACCGAGAGCCACGCGCGTTCTTCGCAAAAACAGATGTCGATGAGTGGCCGATCCATTATGAAACGGTAAGCCACTGGAACGCTGGCTCCCAACTGAGGAACGTTATTTTAAGAGCGGAGCTGTTTAAGTGTTTTGTTTACCCGCGTAGCGTTCGCAAAAATTCCCCTAGCGATGACGTCACTGTGCACTGCTGCACCTCGCTGCTCCGCCGCCGCACTACCGATGACGTCGCCTTGCTTCACCTTGCGTTAGCCAATCAATAGGCAATCAATAGCTAATTGATAATCGATAAATAATCAGTACGTTCCAGAAAATGCTGGGGATGACTTCAAATTCAACTTTATTTACCAGACAATAAGCTGGAAGGTCCGCTGGGCTAAAAGCCGTGAAAACGGCTTGACAGGGCCCAGGTGACCGTTACATGGCAGCAGCTGTACAAGGTGCGCAGGTTGAGATGGTGGATACGCCGTGACAAAGGTAAAGTGAAAACAAGCAGATTACAGAACATATACATAAATCACACAAATGCACCTAAAATTTCAATGCACAAAAAATGGATATGGAAATTTACAAGTAACAATATATCAGTCACACAAATGTACAAAAAGAAAATAATAATATAGTCATAGTTGAAACAGTTTAGTCGATGTCATTTACAAATAATTAATCGTCTTCTAGCACACAATAGAACAAAAGTATGAACGTAACTGTTTTTTACTCCAACTGGTTGTGTTTGCATATGTGTTTAGTATTGTAGGGACGTTGTATGCCAAAGTTTGGTACTTATAGGTTGTACGAAACCGAGGTACAGACCAAATATGGGTGTTCCTTGTGGGCACCGTAATAACACGACGCTCTAGACATGATAAGGCCGTAATGAAATTTAAGAGTTCTTTGTTGGAGAAGTAGAGTGTGTTCAACAATCGATATGGGTAAATGTTGTCAGCCCGTATTATATTGAATTCTTCAAACGCTTTACAGGTGGTTCCCAAACGTTCAATGTTTCCAATGTAGCGGATTATCTTTTTTTGTAGAACAAGAACTTTATTTATGTTTGTTTTAGTTGTTGTGCCCCATATCAACGTACAATAATTTAAATGTGAGTTAAACAATGCGTGGTATATTTGAAGTTTAGCCTTGAGCGGCAGCAGATTACGGCAGCGAGACACGACTCCTGTTACAGACGAGATTTTTCTACAGAGGTAGTTTACGTGGGCATCCCAATTTAAATTCGATGAAAAGTAAACCCCAAGTATTTTATGCGTATCAACAATATCTATTCGCTGTGAATCAAGAATTAAGGGCTGGTGAGTAGCGACTGTCTTATTTTTAGCACGAAATATAACAGCTTTAGTTTTATTTGGATTGATCTTGAGCCGATTCATTTTTGACCACGAGGAAATCTACGAAAGCACGTCGTTCGCTTTGGATATTAAATCACTTAGTAGTGCTTAGCCTAGCCCAAATACATGGCCAATACCTTGAGATAGCCATTCGATAGCCAATCAAGAGCTAGTCAATAATCGATCAACAATCAAGAAATTCCCGGAAAATCTAGTGGCTTAGCCTAGCTCAAATACGTGACCAATGCCTTGCGATAGCCAATCGATAGCCAATCAGTAGCTGATCAATAATCGATAATAATCAATAAATTCCGGAAAATGCTGGAGATGACTTGGTAGTACTTAGCCTAGCCCAAATACGTCGCCAATACCTTGCGATAGCCAATAAATAGGTAATCGATAATCGATCAATAGCCAATAAATTCCGGGAAAGCATAACCCGTAAGGCCAGGACCAGCTAGGTGCGAATCAGCTCCGCTGTTTCTTTAGCCTTGCGCTACTAGTGCAGGCTACGCATTTTTTTTTTGGCCGACACGGCGATGTTTTTGTATGATAATCATGCGGACGCGCGTGTTGGACGAGCCAACTACCTGGGCGTGTTTCGTTGAGGAGACCAAGAAGTGTTTTGGCGATTTGGATGCTAAGGAGAAACGAGCGGAAATAACGTTAGCTCAGAGGGCGCTGGTCGCCGGAGAGACTTGCACGACATTCATCGAGGAACTTCCAAAACTGTGCAAGACCGTAAACCCTCGAATGTCAGAAGAGGATTAGGTGGGACACCTACTAACGGGAATTTCGGGAAATGTGTACAACTTCCTCATTGGAAAAGACATCTTGGAAACCGTACCAGGCGTGACATGGCACAGCCGTACCTTCGAAACACTGAAGACGGCGAATTGCGCTGAAATTTATGCAACTAGCTAATTGACGACTGCGGCTAGTGTGGACACGAATTCTCCAACAGACTTATCGTCCACCATTTGGCAGATTAGCCGTGAGGAGCTCCTTCGATACGAAGAACAAGCTTGCCAAGTGGCGCCACATTACAGCTCCTGCGCTTTCCGAGGCGCCATTTGTGCAAACCGCTCGACTCCTTCGGCAGCACTCGGTAAGCGATGGGGACTTTGGTAGCTATAGAGAGGGCCGTATTATGACCTCAACCAACCTGTAACGATACTTTTAACCAAAGCCTTGATCAGCGCCCACGCAACTTTTGTTTATGAAGACCAGCCACTGCCTATGACTCGCAAGGAGAGAATATTCTTTACTTTTAACGCACGGCCATGGCTGAACATTGTCATCAGCATGCCAAAGTTCGCGGTATGCCAGTGTGTTACAGCTGTGGCACACCAGGTCCCATAGCTAGGTACTGTAAAAAACATCGACCATGGGGCTATGGGCAAACGATGCCGTCCATGGCACAGTGGTCGTATCATGGACACCCAGCGGCCAGGGAACTCAGCTCGAGGAGGTCACTTGTGAGAACAAAAGCAGCGTAACTCCACCATAGCAAGCTACTTTAGAGAAGGAAAAACCCATAGCCGTTTGCCAGCTTTCGATCGCACTCTGATACCACCACCACCCGGTTTCCGAGCGTACCTATCACCATCACCCCGGCGGCGCATCCTGTCATCATCTCCACGGCGCCGCTTCCCGTTACCCACGCCGCAAACTAACCAGCGCGGCCGTTGGAAGTGAGGTCGCTGGAAAATCTTTGCTGCCGACTGTGATACCTTCAACTATTTTTATGCTGAAGAGTAGGGTTCATGTGCCTATTGACGGTGTCTCTACCATGGCTTCAGTAGACACGGGCGCAACTGTTTCCGTCAGCAGTGTGCTGTTTAAAAGTCCCCTGTGACACAAGGTCATGTTTCCTTGGGACCAGAACACAAGTTTTGGTGGAGCGATTGGTGACTCACTATACCCAGTGGGAGTTTGTAATGTGGATGTGTCTTTGGGCGGTTGAGTCTTTAACACTGAGTTTACTGTCCTACCTCGTTCCACCCAAAATGGGGTTCTAGGGATCGACTTTTTGCGACTGTGTGGTGGTAATGTTGACTGCCAAACGGGATCACTCAGTGTGAGTGGAAGTGCTTCTTCTGTGGTCTTGGAAGACTCACCCACCCAAGAGAGCGTGTGGTTTGTGTTTCCGAGGATACAGCTGCGCCCGCTTTATCCGCGATAGGTGTTTCTGTTGTTTGTTCTACTCGCAACCTGTTTGATGCTGCACTAGAACCTGTACAAGTGAGCTCCGTAAAGAAAAATTTATTGGTTCCTCATTGCATCGTATCGTTGATGAATGGATGCACACGGATGTGGGCGATAAATTGTTTTACTGAAGCGGCGGTGCTGCCTCAAGGCTTAAATCTTGCCATATTTCAAGAAGACCCGTCGATGCCCATGGCAGTGGTTACAGAAATTCTTTACAAAGCAGAAACCAGTAAGATGCTCTCTGTGGATTCAAAGATCATTTCCTGCGGTCGCTAAATCGCTCACTGACCATAAGCGTGAGGCCTTGGTGACGCTCCTTGCGAAACACTCCTCGGCATTCGACTTCGCGCAGCACGACGGCCCGCCATCGATCTCTGTGTGTAGAACTCGCCAACGCATCAACACAGAGTCTGCCCAACCGATTCGACAAAAACCCTATCGCGTGTCGCCTGCAGAGTGCAAGATAATCGGTGATCGATTCGAACAAATGCTAAACAAAGGAGTTATTCAGAAGGCATCTAGCCCTTTGGTGCACCAGCGATATTGGTGAAAAAGAAAGATGGTACGTGGCAATCCCATGTAGATTACAGACGGCTAAACACCGTTACCAAAAAAAGACGTGTACCCGCTTCCGCGAATTGACGACGCGACTTATTGCCTTTTAGCGGCCTCTTACTTCTCCTCGGTTTATCTGCGGTCAGGTTACTGACAAATTCCTGTTCACATTAACGATAAGGAAACAAGCGTCTGGACTTTTTTTTCAGTTTCAGATGGTGCTGAACCGCTTGGGGAAGCCTTGGGGAAGCTGGCCTTGTCCTCAATTCTAAGATGTGTCATTTTGGGGAGCGACAAACTCTTGTGCTGGGACAACAGGTCGATAAAGAAGGTATCTGACCAGATCTACAATAGACTGCGGCTGTAGAGGCATTTAAGGAACCTTACGGTGTCAAGCAGTTACGAAGTTTTTTAGGCCTATGTTCCTACATTCGCCGATTCATTCACTGCTTTGCTGACGTCGCCGATCCTCTCACGCGCCTTCTCCAGAAAGGTGTTCCTTTTGAGTGGCCACTTCGATCCCTGAGCACCAACAGGGTTCACACCGATGCCAGTGGTGTTTGCGTCGGCGCAGCGCTTGTTCAGCGAATTTGCCAAATTGAACACGTGTTCTCGTACGCTAGCCGTTCCTTGAGTCGCTCCGAGTTCAATTATGCAATTACCGAGCAAGAGTGCTTGGTGGTCATCTTTGCGGTGCAACGACTTCGTTGATACCTCCACGGGCGCTCCTTCACAGTGGTCACGGATCATCATTCAATCTGCTGGCTCGTGAACCTTAGGCACCTTTCGATTTTCGCGTTGGGCCCTCCGTCTACAGGAGAAGATTTTATTGTTTCCTACAAGAGCGGTCTACGCCACGCTGATGCTGTGAAGGACATGAGCTAGCAGCCGAACGGTATTACGCTAATCAGCCGAAAGAGCAATACCGAAAGCTATTAGGCTTTCAACTCCGTCCTTCCTTTAAACTAGCATGATACCGTGGCTATGCGACTTGCGTCGGTGTGGATTTCCGTCTCGGGGTCTTCGCCAAAATGTGAAAGCATCGCCGGTGACTGTAGCCGTTGTTTCAGCTCCTCAAATGCGGCATCTTGCCCTGCTTCCCTTTTAAATTTGGCGTCGGCTCTCGTGAGATGAGTTAATGGTTCCGCAACGCTTGAAAAGTCTCTTACAAAGCGCTTGTAATCGGCACACAGGCCACGGAATCTGCGCACTGCATTTCTGTCGACGGGCCGCGGGAGCATAGCGACGGCAGCTGTCTTCTGCCGGTCAGGCCGTACTCCAGACTTGCTGAAGACGTGGCCTAGGAAGACAAGTGCTTCGTAAGCGAAACGGCGCTGGCAGGGGCATCAGGGTGTGTTCAGATGACTTCCTCGCTTCTAGTACAGTCTGAAGGCGTCTCGGGTGATCTTTAAAATGTGTGGCAAAGACTACAACGTCATCCAAGTAGACGAGATAAGTCTGTCACTTCAGTCCTGCCAAGACTGCGTTCATCACGCTCTGGGACGTTGCAGGCGCACCGTCCGAATGGAATCACCATGAACTCGAAGGGCCATGTGGCGTGATAAACGCGGTCTTCTCTCGGTCTCTTCTCTCAAGATCCATCGACGAAAAGTACTTAGCATTGTAGAGTCGGTCTTATGCGTCGTCTATCCGTGCGAGGGGGTACACGTCCTTCTTCATTATTTTGTTCAAGTGGCCATAATCAATGCAGAAGTGCAGAGTTCCATCCTCTTCTTCACTAAGACCACAGGAGATTCCCAGGGGCTTTTCGACGGTTGAATGATGTCGTCGAACAGCATTTCGTCGACTTGTTGCCTTTCAGCTTCTCGTTCTCCCGTCGACACTCGGTAAGGGTTCTGTCGGAGTGGTCGAGCGGATTCTTCGGTTATTATCTGATGCTTCGCAACCGGTGTTTGGCCAAATCCTCCATGCCGCCGAAAAGCAGTCTTTGTATTGTCGGAAAAGACTTTCGAGCTATTGTTGCTTGATCACGTGGAGGTTTCGACACATGTCGAAGACTTCTTCCTGGAACTATGGTCGTCGAGGTAAATGCGGCAGGATCCGAGAGGGCAAAGGAATAACTGGTTTCCACAATTTGCTCAAGGTATGCGATCATCATGCCCTTGTTGACGGGCTTGAACTCCTGGCTAAAGTTCGTCAGCAGACTCTCTTCAACTGGGTGGCAATGGGTCCACTCATGACGTAGTAGTCGGCTCCTGTGGTCACTAAGGCGGTGACTGCGTGGCCATTGAGAAGCACGTCGAGGTATGTGGTTCTTTGTGTTGCATTGCAGTTAGGTCTTGGCGTCAGTTCCCGGTTGCGTCATGTTGACCTGTAGCTCGAACGTCGCGTCGTCATGTGACCTTTTTTCGGCGTATACATTGCTTCCAGGCTTCGTCAAGATGGCTGCATCTCGTTCATCTGCTGTTGAGATAGTCCCTTTTGCGCCTTCGTCGGTGGCGGAGGATCTTCGGTAGTTCGACGAAAAGCAACCGCACCTCCGTCGGATGCTTCCTTTAGTTTTCCGGATATGGGCTGGCAGACCAGCCCCGGGCTGGGCTAGTGTATGGTCTTGTATGGACCAGTGTATGGTCAGCAAGGGTCTTGGGCGGCTTGCTTATCAGTGAGGAGAAAAGCTCTCGCTTGACATGCCTCATTAAGAAGCGAACTTTTTTCTCTTCTGCTATATCAGGAGCAGTGTGTCTGAACAGGTGGTCACCTCCTCCGTGAAAATCGTGATGTTCTGGTTGGGCAGTTGCGCTCGTGTTTCGAGCAGAGTTTCGGCTCTTTCCTTGCGCAAGACGCTCGTAAAACTCTGCACGAAGCCGTTCCGGAACAGGTCTGATGTTGTCAGGGCCGACTTTGGCTTTTCAAACCAAGTTCAGCAGGCGTCTTCTAAGGCGAAGTATACTTGCCGCAGCTCGTCATGGGAGTTCCATTTGTTGAATGTCGCGATTTTTTCGTTGGTCTCCAGCCAGGATTCGGGGTCTTCAGGCGACGGCCCACGGAAGCTCAGCGGCTCCCGAGCCTGTTAAAGCAGAATAGGGGATGCTGCGCCTGCCATTGGGTTCGTTAGTTTGGTTTGGTCCCTGTGGACTTCTCGAGAAGAGGTCCGTATTTCGTTAGCAGTCCTTCCTGCGTACGGCTATCTCGCTGGTCCTACGCGACGTTCGTGTTTTCCTCTGGTTTTGGGCTGGGATCGCGCCTTTAGGGTGTGTTCGTTGCCTGAGCGCACTATCATTTCCACCAGATGGCACGTAGTACTGGCGTCGAAGAAAACAGTCACAAAACTGTGAATGACGAAACGAAGTTTTTATTGGGCGAACTTGTGCCCACAAAAGCAATTCACACTCGAAGTCGGCGATCGTCGAAATCTGATCTGCGGGTCCAGCGTGTCGGCTTTTATACGTGAGTCATTGAAGGTTCTAGAATAATCGCTGTGGTGCGGGTCTCTCCCAGAAAGGAGGACGCAATTCGCGTCGCGCATACGATCAGATTACGGACGTACAGACGGGCGGAAAACACTTTATTGTTAAAAGTGCCTGCGAGGCTGCAGTACCGGACTCATGCCACTCGGGCATTATGTGCGGTGAGGCATAGCCTTAACACCGCTGCCCGGGCCCGCTGGATTGCCCATATTTGGGCGTGTAGATCCGAGCTACTCAAAGCGCTTAGCCATCACTCATCGAGAAGGTCCAGTTCAGTGCTGTCCTCTCTGTATATTGCTCTTATCTGTGTGCACTTCCATAAGACGTGGGCCATGTCTGCGTGTTCGTGCTTGCAGAGCTTGCAGCTCGCTTCTGGGGTATTGTCTGGAATTTAGTCTGTTTAATAGTACTGGGTTTCTGAATGTTCTAGTTTGCAACTTTCTCTAGTCAGTTTCCTGAGATCTGTCTAGTTGTTTGTGTGGCTGTGGGTATGCTTCTCTTTGTTTCTTATAGTGTGTCAGTATGTCTTAGTACGTGACTAGTCTGTCCCTGTCGTCTTGTATGGCTACATCGGCGTCGTCGCCTCCTCCGTCTTCCCCATCGCCTCCGCCGCAGTCCTCACCCCCTCCGCGGGGGGTGCGGGCTGTCGGGCCGCCACTGTCCAAGCCGCGGTGGGTTGGTTCCCGCGCGGCTCGGTGGGCCTTCTCGGTGAGGTTGGGAGGGGTGCTCGGATCTTGTGTGGTAACTTCCCCCATGTGTGCCGAGATTCATTTGAGGTAGTTGGGTGCGATTGTGCCATTATTGAAGTCTACTGCTCTGCGGTTTCAGATTTTGGCCACCTCCGTGGAGACCCAACCTTCGTGAAGTTCCTAATGGCCATCTCGGAGTCGCTGATTATTATTCTGTCCTCTTTCCAACTGTTCATTACGGCGAATGCGATTGCCGTTTCTGCCGCTGCCTCCGACGATCTGGTCCTGACGGTACCCGCCTTCACGGTCTTTGCTTTTATGTCTACGACGGCTATTGCGAAGATACTACCACCGACACCACCATTGTCGACCCCGTTTCGGGGGTACCGGCAGTGTTTACAAAGAGCACCCGCTATCACTGCGTGGTTTCTCAGGATCGTTCTCGTGTGGCATTTTCCTCTCTCGACATTGTGCACAGGGTGCGTGTTCTTCGGGATGTTTTCCGTGTTAATTGCGGCTCGGACGTCCGGGTGAATCTGCGTCTTGGGGCCCTTCATTCCGTGGTAGTTTATGCCGAACTTTTCCATGATTTCTCTGCCCGCCTTGGTCCCGGAGAGCCTTTCGAGTTGCGCTATTCTCTGTGCTTCCGCGATCTCGTCTAGCGTGTTATGTACCTCGAGTAGTAGTAGCCTTTCGTTTCTTGTGTATTGCAGTAGACCCAGCGCCGCTTTGTAGGCTTTTCTAATAAGCGCGTCAATCTTGTCTTTCTCAGCCATGTTCGAGTGGACTAATGCCGCCACGTACGCGATGTGGTTGATCGCGAAAGCCTGGACGAGCGGAACCACGTTTGTTTCTTTATAGCCCGGTTCTGCTGTTCGAGACCCTCTGTATTAGCTTAATGGTCGTCGTGACTTTATTTTCCAGGCACGCTACTGTTTCCGCGTTTGTTCCCCTGGCTTGGATTCAGAGACCCAGTACTCTGATCTGCTGGACCATGGGTATCTTCATGCCGTTCTCGTGGATATTATAATTCCCCTTTAGTGTAGTTCCGCTACGTCTCCGGGCGGTGTGCACAGCCTCCTGGGGTGGTAAAGTAGCAGTTCCGATTTCTCCGGCGAACATTCTAGTCCGGTGCCCTCCAAATGATTCTCGACGGCCTCCACCACACCTTGAAGTTTGTTCTCCATCTCGCCCTTGCTAGCGTTATTCGTGGTCCAAATCGTAATGTCGTCTGCATGAACTGTGTGAATAATGTATTCTATTCGTTCCAATTTTTCCCGATGGTCTGATCATGACGAGGTTGAAGAGCACCGGTGACATGACGGACCCTTGTGGTGTGCCCACGCTGCCCGTGTCCACCTGGATGCTCTGCTCCTCGTCCAGTCTGATTCTGGCTGTTCTTCCCGTAAGGAAATTTCTGATGTAATTGTACGTTCGTTCGCCCAGGCTTAGTTGCGCGATTCTTTCGAGGATGGCCGTGTGCTCGACCCTGTCGAAGGCCTTCTTTAGATCGAGTCCGAGTATTGCCCTCAAGTTTCGCCCCGTGATAGCTATGATTTGCTCCTTGAGTTGTATCATGGCGTCTTGGGTAGAGAGCCCTCTTCTGAAGCCGATCGTGTTGCTGCGGTATATCTCGTTGGACTCCCGGTAGCCGTTAACTCTGTTCAGGCAGGCGTGCTCCATCACTTTACCGACGCAGGAAGTGAGGGAGATCGGCCGCATGTTCTGAATTTCTAGGAGTTTACCCGGCTTGGGCATGATGATCACGTCGTACTGCTTCCATTCGTCGGGTATCCTCCCGTTCCGCCAGCACTCGTTCATGTAGTCTGTCAATCGGCTCGTTGCCTGGTCATCCAGGTTCCGGAGCAGCGGCGGCTGTATCTAACAATTCCTGCATATTTTCGTTATGAACGGATGTAGGATGTAAACGTTTTCATGTCTAACATATATTTATAACTTTAGGTTGAAATAACATATTTTCACATGGGCCACCTGGAGTAGCATAGCCTTCTTAAATGCTCTAAATAAAACACAACTGAACAATAAATAAGCTAGCAATAAGGATTTTTATTGTATACGTGGCTGATACGTTCATTCCTCTTCATTCTCTTGCTTGCTGTCGTCTTTAGTCTCTTCTTCACTTACAGTGCAGTTCCAATTATATGGTTTATACGTTGTTGCGAGTGGGCAGTGGGTTAAGTAATCTATTTGGCAATAGTCGGGCGGCAGCGTACCATTGGGAAGTCTTCCACGAATGTACATGTAACAAGTCTTCAAACCTAAACAGAAAAAGGTTGAATAACTACAAATCAATATATTCACGCAAGACGCGGCATGAAAATAAGAAAAATGAGTGGAAAGCGGATGAAAACTCTAACTGTGGGATAAATTGTCCAAGTAAAGTGTAAAATATTATTGCGGCACAGATCAAAGTACTTGACTTTCTACCCTGGTTTGTTTTGAATGCAATTTTGCCATAACTTGCGAAGCGATAAAATAGGCTCTGTAATTAAACGCCCTCTTTTTTCCGTCGTAGAATAACTGGATTAGGATTTCGACAGCGACGGACTAGCGTAGGCAACGACCCATTTTAGTACGTCTTTTTTGTGGACGAACACTGCGCCGAGCCGCACGCTACCGGCGTCTGTGGGGATTTCGTTATCGGCGTCTTAGTCGAAGTTTGCAAGCACTAGTAGCAACTGCAGCTATCGTTTCGTTGTTTCAGTCGGCTCGCGGTTGTTGCCGGAGATGCAGTGATTTCGATTGGCGGCCGATTCTAAGGAGTCGGGTAAAAGCTGTTTCACATAGCGCGACTGGCGCGAAACAAGAACGTTCTGCCGCGCACGTTGCTGAGCGATTTTCGCTGGCAGCATTCACATCCGTCTGCGACAACGCGATTACCGTCGCAGCGACGCCGAAGGTCGCCCCCCAACTCACGAAACATCCAAGCCTGCATCGCTAAATAAAAACAACGTGGAAACTAGCCAAATCTTTTAAAAAATTATTATTATTTCGAAACAGAATGAGTACATCATTTTTCAACGTTTGAAAACATTGAAACTTTACGATCGCTTAGTATGCACCTGCGGCGAGTGAAACGCTGCACAACACCGCAAGTATGAGCTAGGGGCTTGTGCGGCATCGGTGGGGTGGTTTCGTTTAGTACACTCTAGTTTCGTTGTTGCGGTAATATATCGAAGCCACAACTCTTCTCCTGGAGGAGTAATTGCTTCTGCAAAAAAAGAAGCAACCATTGAGTGTGCAAGCGCATGGCACACTTTTTAGCGATAAACAGGTTCACGACGGCGACGATCAAGTGGGTACGTGGCGTATGTTGAAGGTGGCGTCTGCTCCCGTTCTGGATAGCGTGCAGCGTGTCCTTTTAAGCGAAATATGTGAGCAGGAGAAAACAAATAATCTTCAGGAAGCTCCTGAGCCACAGGCGCTGGTGGGTACGCCCTGTACACATTGCCATCAACGGAATTGAAAATGGCGCACGACATTGCTCCGCTGAACTTCCAACACGCGGTGAAACAGGAAAGTGCCTATTTCGACGGCGCCTGCTGTTACGGCACACGTTGCTCCACCCACATCGCGCCGATCGCTGTGACTCGGCGATGGCGCGACCAGCATGTTGGAATCGAGTCGCGGAGAACCATCGACGTCGCGGCGGTAGCAACGCGACGGAATTCGCTGTGTTGCTGCGTGATAATCGCGCGATGTGAAACAGCCTTAGGCCTCATTCACGCAGCCGTCAAACGCTCCGTCACGTCACCGTCACAGCATCCGTTTTCGTCAGGGGAGAGGGTTTCCGAGTCGTTTTCCCCTCAAAAACGGCTCGCCGGCGACGCAGAGCGGTGCTCTACGTTTCCGTCGCCACCACGGTGACGGAAACCCTCTCGGAAACCCTCTCCCCTGAAGAAAACGGATGCCGTGACGGTGGCGTGACGGAGCGTTTGACGGCTGTGTGAATGAGGGCTGAGCCACACCGCTGGAGCGCGTGGCGAAGCGCCCTGTAAGGTTGAACAGCGGCGCAGATCGTGACATGTTTTCGAGTTATCAGGGCAGGGTTTGGCTGTTCCTGCGACTACGCATCACCTCCACTTGTTTGCTTTCACGCTCGCCCTCGTTTTGCTCTGTGGTGATATTAGCGTCGAAAATGAGAACTGCCGCCCTGGATTGACGCCCAAACGTTGTGATCGACAAGTGGAGCTTCACAAAACAGGTGATATCTAGCCTGGCTCTTTGTGTTTACCTCATTTTATTTAATGGGGTACTCCGCACTGATGCGCCGCGCACCCTACTGCGTGTAAGTGGCTGCGTGTAGTGCGCACAATGAAACATTAATACCTTATTCACTTGGGAAAATGTCCCGAGTGCGAAACACTGAACGCCTGCGAATACTTCCACTGTCCCTGAAGCAATATACTCAATGCCAAATCGCAGAGATGACGCGGAGGTCGAATAAGAATGCCAATCGCATCATCCAAGCTTATAGGGATGAAGGCCGCATCAGCGACGTCCCTCATAAACGGCACCCTTGTGCAACGACTGCTGCTAAGGACATGGATATCCTCGACGCTGCGCAGGCAAGTCCCTTAGGCACTGTCAAGGAGATTGGTGCTGGCGCTGGTGTGTCTGCAAGCGTATCGACAATAAAAAGACCACTAGCGGAAGGAAAACTCAGGAGCCACGCTGCGGCCCAGAAGCCGCGTCTCTCCGAGACAAACGAGACGGTGCGTCTTGACTTCGCGACCGAACACACCTCCTGAACCGCGGACGATTGGAAAAGTGTACTTTTTTCCGACGAGTCTCCCTTCACAACAGGCTGGAACCTAAAGCAACGCGTGTGGCACCCTGTCAATGTCCGCTACGACCCCCTTCACGTGCAGGAAGTCCCATCGAGCGGCCGCACTGTTGTCAATGCTTGGGGCGCAATGTCCCGATATTGACTTGGCGTTTTGCACCGTATTGAAGCACCGCTGACATCAGCAAGGTATTGCGACATACTTGATTATGTCATGATCCCTTACGGGTTGAATGGGCCTTTTCCTGAAGGAGACTTCCTGCTCCAACACGATCTGTCACCTCTCCACACTGAAAAGGTTGTTGAGGAGCTCCTGAACATGCGAGGAGTGCGGTGTCTCAGGTGGCTTTCAGGGGTAGAATGAAGGTTGGGCTTTACAAAACAGGATTGCACAGATCATCCGCTGATGAGCTATGGGGCGCTGTAGAAGAAGAATGGATGCGCCTCCAAAATGAACACAGTTTCATTGGGAATCTTTACGCGTCACTCCCGTCTAGGATGCAGAGCGTGATTGCCGTTCAAGTGGCCATGACCGGCTACTAAGGCGTGACGACCGCTCCACCTATTTCTTTCTCGTTGCTCGTGTCTTTGCCTTTATTATTTCCTTTCATATTAGAAAATGTCATTATTTCTGTTGTTACTGTAATTTTGCCTTTCCTTTTTATGGTTTTTGAATCCAGACAGTATACTTTGTTGGCATTGTTATTCATATAATTATCTTGACTAGGGCTTGTTTCCTATGTTATTTGCTTTGTATTCAGATGAAGATATATTATAATTCTCGAGTTATTTATATGTTCCTAATTTCGCTGACTGCGAGAAATTGGCTTTTCTTTGCCATCTTACGCTATACTTGCTAATTCCTATCACACAAAAATGAAAAAAAAACTGCGCAGCTTTTGCTTTCAATGAAATACTGGAAGCCTTTTTCTCATTCCAGCCGCATTTTGGTCTGCTTTGATGATCACACAATCTTTTGGGAAACCAGTTAGGTTTCTTAGTCAACAGCACTGCACACGACCTCACCTTTGACGTAGGCAAGAAAAGCGTTTCCTGCCGGCTCCCATTTATAGGCGAACTGACTGAAGACAGCTATGTGTTAATAACTGGTGATATTAGAACGTAATATCAGGTGTAGTTCCGGTAAACAAGCAAAGTACGGCTACTGCGGCCACAGAAAAATGATGCTAACGTGCACCGGAACGGCATCAACGGCAGCACGTTGGGCATTTGCAGCAGAGCTCTGCTAAAGCTCTCTACTCAAAATACTGCACGGCCTGTGTCGTCACCGGGTATCCCACTTCGCTAGAAACATGACGCGATCAGAAAGTGTAAGTAAAAAAAAACACCGCATATTCACGGGGTGAATGATGATGAGTGGGCGAAGCTCCGGAGGGAATCATCGGTAAACCGTGAATCTTTCGTGTAATTCGCCCAGTCTCGCCGCACTAAATCGAACGATTGACTTCCACCAATGACACGCGCCATATGTGACGTCATTCCTATTTTATGACAGCGCCCTTCATTATAATTGCACCATCTCCCGCTAAAGGGGACGCTTGCACAAACGCGTTAGAAACGTGCAGTACTCTCTATTAAGGGGGAGAGGCCACAGCGTCTTACACAGCCGTTTACACATGCCGGAACGTGCACCGCATTTGCCGACGCCATAAGCGTTTATGAATACGGGGGTAAGGCGGAGAGGCCACAGCGTCTTACACCAGCTTCTTACACGGGCCGTAACGCGCTAGCACAAACGCCTTACAAACGCGCAGTCTTTCGTTAATGTTGGGTATTTATTGTCATCGTGGTGCGTGTGTACATGTGCGCTTCGTGGCGTAGTGCGTTCGGTGCGTCCGGGCTGCCCTCTCTCGCCACTGTTGTTTTGTTTACATATAGAGTCGTTTTGTTTGAGTGTCATAGAGAATGACTGTGTCCGCGGGTTTAAATTGCATGAGGTTGAAGTACGGCTGTTGGCTTATGCGGACGATATTGCCGTGTTTTGCACAGATTCCGACAGTATAACACAGGCTGTCAAATGTGTTAAACGTTTCTGTGCTGTGAGTGGCAGCGCAGTAAACTGGGGCAAGTGCCTGGGATTCTGGCACGGAGACTGGCCGGAGGCCCCGGACACCTTTGCCAACATGAGTTTCGTAACGACTCCGGTTAAATACTTGGGAGCTCCCCTCCAGTGCTACAAAGACAGTGAATCGTACTGGAGGAGTGAAGTCGATAACCTGCGGGACAAAGTAAACAAGTGGAATGGCTAGAATTGGTCTATGTTTTCCAGAGCTACAATTTGTAACATTTTTTAGTGAGCAAACTTTGATATATCCTCCAAGTGTTGCACTGCTCAAGGGTAAACATTCAGAAAATTCACCGTGTGTTCGCTGTGTTCGTGTGGGCATCGTCTTGGGAAAGATCAAGTCGAACCAATTTATTTCTCCGAGTTCGAAATGGAGGACTTGGTTTGTCACATTTGTTTTTGAGACAGGTAGTCAATCGATTTTCTTTCTTCAGGGACGTAAAAAACCCGTTCCTATACACTGTATGTCAACTTCGCCTGGGGAGACACTTGCCCAACATGGTTGTCTCAACCGGCAGTTTGCCCGGTGGTGTTTATGGTTTTCTTCGTGAAGTTGTGGTTTCTTGTAGGTTTTTGTCAGCGCGGTTTTCACTAGAATACTTGAGTGAAGTCAATCGGAAAAAATTGTACAAAGACCTTTGTGATGTGGTTCTACCCGTGCCTCTATATCGATCCCTTTATGGTGCAGGCCATGGGCACAATGTTCTAAAGCGTGTTAAGGCAATGCTAATACCGTCAGGTGTTAAGACTTTGTTTTTTAAATTACACACAGACACGCTCACTGTCAAACCATGGATGGCTGAAAGGGGTTTTTTTGTTCCCTGGGGCACCCATTGTATAATATGCAGAAAGGAGAAAACAATTGAGCATGTATTCCTGGATTGTTGGGATGCTGTTTTTCTTTGGGATGTGCTCCAGCGCACAATCAAAAAAGAATTCCCCCTCGATGCGTATGGCATTCGCTACTTGCCAATAGAAAGTGATGACGGCACCCCATTCGATATGGTAATGCTCATGGCCCTGCATAGCATTTGGAAATGCAGAATGGCAGTAAGGCACGCTGATCTCGACGCAAGAGCGGCTCGCCAGTATTTTAAAGAAAGCATAAGGGACTTTGTGGAAGAACAAAAGTTGCTAGAATGTATCCCAGAATGGTTGCCTCGGGTGGAATTATTACTGACGATGAGACAATTTTAGCGTGTACGCGTCCGCACAAGTTGAGCGGTCGTATTTAACGAATATTCTGATTGTGATTTTGTTTTGTTATTCTCTGTGAATTTATATATTTCTGTGTGTGCCAAAGACCGCAATAAAGAAAAAAAGAAAAAGCTTCGTGGCGTAAGTGGGCTAACGCCGCGCGCTCGGAAGCGAGGGGTCCCCTGGTTCGATTCCGCGCTACGGACACAACTTCGGAATTTTCTCATTTTCTCAGACTGGTTACACACTACTACTACGACGAAGGACGAACCGGGGTGCCGCCTTAAGGAGCTTCGCCCCTAAAAAACCGACGTGAGCACTGCGCACTACCTCACTCAAACTCTGCGTCCCAGCAACTGACGCTATCGGCAGGCGGGAAAGAATTCGCACATGCGTACGAAGGTTTAACGTCGGCTGATGCAAGCGCGCTTGTTTCATATCCATCAGGTGTTCGCAAAAAATAAAGTCGGATACTTTTCTAAAAACTAACATGTACGAAGGCGAGCTTTCTGGTAGAACATGGCCTCTTGCGTGGGCTGATCACGGAGGTAGTGCACAGCCGCGCCCAGAAAATTACATCATTTTCAAGTTTCTGTTATTGTTTGCACGTTTAATATTCTTTGTCTGAGTAGATTTAACATAAAAGGCGTGCGCTGTCGGTGTTTGGAGCATGACGTCTGTTGTGGGCTGTCATTCTCAAAATTCCGAGGAATAACTTTGTCAAGAATGCAAGACAAGGTATGAGCAACGTTAGTGATAGAATGGTGGGCAATATAACCAGCATACACCGCATGCCAAAGAGCAAGGTGTGGCATATACATACCGGGTGTTCAAAATTAAGCTTTACGGAATTTTGAAAATCACCTGTGGCAGGTAGTATAATTCTTATCGTTGAGCTGGCATATTTGATGAGCGGACATTAGTAGCACGAGAAATCAAAACACATATTCAACTATTTAAAATAATACACTAATTAACTTTTTAGTTAATTACTTTACGACACATATTGCAATTTACGAATTGGAGCCAGTGAGCTTGTCAGGCGTAACCACTTGGAATGAATTTCCAGAATGACACCAGTTTGTAAATATGCGTCATCAAACTCGCCACCGTAAAATGGAAGCAAAAACGGGTACTTTTTTGGCGTTTCCGGCGATAGCGGTTACGCGGTGGACGCCACCGGCGGCGGCATCATCGCGACCCGAAACGGCTATTGGAATGAGCCCATAACAGCTTACGCTGTAGAAGAAGAGCTAATGGACAAGGCCAGTCAGATCGTCTATTTGATGCCGGCAGTGCAACCACTGAGCCAGCCGGATCGCCAGTGCTTGGCACAAGTGTGAGCCGCTCGGGCAACCAGCTGTTCCTGCTCTGCGTCGCCTGACTTATCGGTTACGTGTGACGCTACCAGCTGAACTGTTCAGTACATCCCTTTACAACCCTTGTTCACTTTTAAGGGTGTAATATTTTGTGAAGTCAAAATTTCTCCCCGCCGCGAAGATTGCCGCGCTGTCCGTGAAGCGGCACAAAAGGAGTAGAGCAAATAGTTCGTCTTGAAGGGTGCATACTCAAGGCGAACGGAAATTGTGAAATAGTTGAGCTTGAGAGAGCCAGAATAATATATGAAGCAGTACTTTTTGTTGCTGTCGTTTCTTTTTGCACGACATCAACGATACAGAGCAACAATAACAAACTTTGAGGACGTTCGCTAGACTACCTTCTACTATCAACCGTGAGCTGAGGTGCTTTCTGTTGAGTAGGCGAGACAGGTATGGTAGAAGTAGTTTGTGGTAATACAGTAAATTTCCTAGTGAGACGAGTGACTGGAGCATAAAATAGGTTTGGTCTTCAGAAGCGTAGACTGTCGGGCCAGTTAGTGCATCATGCAGTGTCGCAGTATGTAAGCGAGCGTCTGTCCTGTCCACTTCGTCTCTTGCTGCCGGTTATTCCGCTCAACGACACTACATGGTTTGGTCTTGACCTTCCCGATGTGTTGCCACTCACAAAATCATTATCGATGGCACTCAATCTAATCGTTCTTGAGTAGGATTGTTGGGTAAGCACACGATATCTGCACGAATTCGCATAGTCACTCCAGCTAGGAGCTCTCTCGATAAGCGCACAATTGCGGTGGCAGCTGGATGCAGGAGACCGTATCCTTGTATGTCCAGCGCATAGTTTTGTCGCAGGTGAAGTGGATGATAAATGTATGTACTCTAGCTCCCCACGCAAGCAGTGGACTTAGTACATGGTTTTCCAAATCACCGTGGTTCAGTCGGTGCAATCACTGACAGGTATCTCATATAAAAACAATCCAGTTAGCCAAAGAAACCGTAATTTATAACCTTATGAACGCGCAAGTTTATTTAGTTTTGCTGCGTCTAACAACTGTTGTGGCATGTTAAGCACGCCTTCCTTATACAACATCTTGTGAAACATCTTCGCGTTCAACCATGACCGGTCTACCGCTGCGATCTTCAGCCCCACCAGAAGTGGTTTATCGGCAAGTGGATCATGCTGAATTCCCGATCACGAGTTCATTTATCGGCCGCTGTGGCCACATTTATATGACAGAGGAATGAAAGAGCCATTACTTCGAACGGTAAGTATATGGAGCCCTCTACACCAGACGTCTCTATTTGCGACATCAGGCCCCATCATTAAATCAATCGGTCAGCGTTCACTTGTCGATGTGACGGATATCGCAGGTGGCAGTCGAGCCGGTATGCCTGGCCCGGCGGCCACCTGAAAGTGGCGAGGCATCGGTATTGGCGTTGGTCTGCGAGCTGCCTTTTCCACGTGAAGTGCGAAGCCAATGCACTGCGCAGCAGCATTAAGGAGAAGTTTAAAGGCATTGAGCAGAGCAAATTCTGCCGAGTAACACCTTTTTCTTTATAACCCGGATAGAAATAATTGCACGACACATAGCACACTGAAAACAACTGAATCGGGTGTTTTAAAACACAATTACTACTTTTCTTTTGAAATTCGCGCCTTAATTTCAGTAATTAAATTGTTCGTGAATTATTGTCATCTAATTATCGATAGTTCAATTATGGAAAAACATCCTCCCGGTGCGGTACGTCCCTGCTGACAGAATACCATTGGCTGGGTCCTCGTATATTCAATATCTTATTTCTCAGCGCTTGGACAACGTTAGCTTGGACAGCTGCCCTGGCACCTCTTCATTTCCTATCCATTACTTCTATATACTTCCCTCTAATGGGAGTGAACCAACGCATCATTCACACAATGAGAGCCGATAAGATTGTGTGTTCGATTTCGTACGAAGAAAACACGATACAGACAACACATTCGGATAAGAAGCAAACAGAAAGGTCGAGCAGCGACGAGTGATAAAAAGGGGACGTGTATCTACGCGTTCAGCAACAATCAAATTGGAGCCTATGGCACAGAAAGACAGCTTCTGCGTTCACATCCCTGAGCTCTGTCTCACTAATTCCGTGCAGTGTAGCGAAAGCTGTGGATCACGTCAGCCAATCTGGAAAAAAAGCACCAGAATCTTTCACCAATTGTTGGCCTCTCATCGACCTCTATGCGATGTTTGAAGGAAAACAGTACTAAAAAATAGGGCATTTGCACCAATCCGCTCAATTCAGCATGCTGTGAACGACGCTGACTGAATGAACGCGTCAAGCAAAGATTAGTGGCACACAATGGGAGAGCTTTCTTCCCTCATCCGATACATACAGCTGGCTCTCGTTGCCGATTGGCTGGCCCGACTAGTAGTCTTCGCTGTGGTGCATGGAATTGGTAAGACGAAGCATACATATGTGCAGCCATGTGGTGAGAAATTATCAGCGCCGTGCTCGCTATTATGCTAGCGCGATAGCAATATTGCGCAATAATGTGCGCTGGCGCGCAAGTGTTTTCTATGTAATACGGTGTCGTTCTAGTTCGGGGCGCAGAGCGCAAGCGTCTCTAGGGTGAGCTGTAACGCTATTTCTTTCTTCCTTGTTTAATTGAAACGTCTTCCTCGTATGTGTTTGAAACATACTTGTCCGTAACGAATTACGTTCAGTTAATTACTTGTAATCAACTTCGTTTCTTTCTCAATTTTGTAATTTAACGATTTGTTTACTCAGTAACGCTCACTGTAATTCAACTACTTTTTTTCAATAATCAATTATATGTAGGCAGTTACATTTTAGAGGAAACAAGCTCTGACAGGTGAGGAAGCTTTGAGCACTCAAATTTCTCGGCAACAACAGAGTCCGAAGAATGAAAACATGTACATAGGTTACCTCCTTCCCGTAATCAGTGTCTTCCAGCTACGAATGAATCACTTGAACATTTACGCACTTCTCTTGGAAGTCCGACGTCTGAGCTTTTCTCTTATAATAAATTTATGTTTCCTCTACGTGGGCGCGGCCAGCGGTTACAACGGCCTCCCGTTAGGGGGTCCTGACAGTAGCTCCTCAGGATCAAATAAAGTTCGTTGTCTGTCTGTCTGTCTCTGTCCTGGAAGCGCTTATAAACCGCCGTTACAGGCGGTAAAAGCTGCTGCTCAATTCTCGCTTAGTGCAGTCTATGACTTCTGTGGTATAGACAGATGTTTTTCGGCCGTACAAATATTTTTCTTGGTCTGATTTTACGTGACGTATATACACCTATTTTTCTGATTGTAACACGGGAACATTATTTCTAGGCCTGAATAATAGGCAGAATCATAATAAATTACATTACAAATGAGAACACTCATTCGGAGAACGTCAAAGTTTGCTGCGATCCGTTACAATTAGTCTTTCAAGCTCTAAGTGACTAACGAGAGTAGGGCGCCAAAAGAAGGTCCACCGTATGCTGGCAATTATATTAAAACGACGCTTCAAGGCCACTTCGGACGTTCATGATCACCTAACACAATTTTTCACTCGTCCTGCCGATAGCGCATTCGCTTACTTCTAGCAACATTGAAAACACTCTGCTTCATATACAACCTATATGCCAGAGCATCGGGGCATAGAATAGCCATAATTTTTTGGGCAAGGTGTTTGCACGTTACTACAGTGCCCTTGTATCCAGCGTACACATTAAGCGAGTCTTCAGTGTCTCTGCAGATGACCTCACAAGTAAACGAGGGAAGATTACTGAATAAACTTTGGACAAACAATTCTTAGTGAAGATAACTAACAGTGTCAAGGGCTGCAGAGGACGAATTGCAATAGCCAGGCCAGCTCGTTCTTTTTACTGCATTTGTGCTACGGTAATTAAAAGAATGGAGGAAGTAACGTTAAGGTAAGCGAGTACATTTTAGTAATTGCTGTACTTTGTGGAGCATAATCGAGTAATCGTAATCAATTACATTTTTGAAAGAAGTAATTGTCAGTGCAATCGGTTAGTTTTTTTTTCTGTTTATGTGTACAAGTCTGGTTTAAAATCCACGCGCACAATCTCTTAGAGTCGCTCATCCTGGGTGACTGCTTGATATAAGTATCGGTAACCAGGGGGAAATCTTCAGTACTATATACAAAGACTGAAAAGGTTTGGACAAGATACAAAGTTTCATTATTTTTTTATAATAGATGATAAAAAGTTACGCTAAGGCCTGATTGTCAAGTTACAATCTGGGACAAATTAAGTAGCTCACACCATGAGTGCAAGCTTAGTAAGCCAGGAAAGCATTCAGAATTGGAAGGCAGGTCACGAGGCCATTTTGAAGTTGATGCACCAGTGAGCCATGGCTAATAGGTTTTAACCGCAACTTCTTGGGTTAGTTCAAGGGCCCCTCACAAGGCTTCGTAGGGAAATTTGCCTACACACGGGAAGGTGTAAATGTCACGTAGGGAACGTTCTACGGCAACACTTTTTAGAAAGGGTTCAGTAATGTTGGATATTGACGAGAAAAAAATATTCTGAAGCGATGGTCCCAGGAGGCTGACTACTTTTAAGGCTGCAGAGACTCTCTTACACGTCCTCGAACAGAGCGCGCAGTGACATTTGTTGCCTCTCCCATATCGAAGCTAAGGGCCCACGTGATGCTTGCTTGTGTCATGATCTTCGCCTCTTCTCTGCCTCCCTTCGGGCTACTCGAAGCCTTCGCGTGACAGGTTTGAGCGCAGTGCCATTTCACCACAAGCCCCACCTTCTTCCTGTAGCTGATGGCATTTGAGCGCCACGTGTGGCGCCGATGACACGAAGGCTACTTGTGACGTCAGCGCCGTTGGAGGGGATACCGGAGAGGGGGGGTGCGCGACTTTTAATTTGAATTTAACTTCTTTTCACGGAGTTCACCACTTGATTACTTTGCAGACACGACCCATCACCCCGTGATCTACGTGTCCCTCTTGTTTGTTTGCAATGATCAAACCATTTAGACGTTTTTCATTGAAGAATGATTGCGCTGGGGCTCTAAAGTAAGTAAAGACTGAAATAGCGAATAATTACTGCAAGCTGTCGATTGCCACAAGCTACAGCAAAATGTTTCGACACATGCCGTTCACTCACACACATCCAAAGAAAAACGTTCCCTGAACAAACCGACACTAGAAGTTTATCACGCAAAGAACGCCATAAGTTTTCAATAAGAAAAAGTTTTGTTATAGTTGAGATTGGAAAAGAATGTTGCAAGAGAGTGTGAAACGTGCGCAATCAAAAATTACAAGCATGCGGCCTGAGTGGTTGAGCTTTGATTGGTGTTTCGTTTACTGCTTGTCGAACGCAACTGCATAGTTAAATGAAGGCCGCGGAAGTATTATAGGGCTGAAAGGTTGGAACATCAAGGTACGCAATAGGTAGTTTGAAAAACTTGCAGGAGAAGTGTCATAGCTTTAGGATGATTGTTGGAGTCAAACAAATGATGAACAATTTCGCACTAAGTGAAGCACGATTCAGAGGTGTTTTTGGGAAATTAAACTCGTTGCCTTGACGCAACAACTGATCAAGAAAGTTTAAACTTTCTAGTAATTCAATCTATATATGTGAAACAGGCTAGTACAGTTCAAAATTCCATAAGGCAACTAAGATGCCACAATAAAGTTAACAGGCCACAGGAGCCGCAAGAACACGTTAAATGACGGAATAAATTTTAACATAGTCGCACAACCACGGTAACAGAAATTTTTCACAAGCTATTGAAGCCATCTACATTCTGATTAGTTCACTAAAATGCATTTGAAAGTGCAGAATCATTAATCTGAGCCCGTTAATTAGTAAAGATTGCACATTTGAGAGCAGGTCATCGAAGAAATAGCCACGATGAGCGCAGCGAAGTGACATGACCCACTCGTAGCCGGCGATAGTAAGTGTGGTGGAGGGAGCCACGTAAGGTCGAAGGCGGCATGGAAAGCAGCCTAACAGCAACGACGGAAAGTAGCGTCAACGGGGGAAGAACATTGCATCAGTTTCGGGGCTGCAACTGCTTAACTGTAAATTGGGTTGCACTTCGACAACTGTCGCACAACTCTTCCATAATTTTGGTCAACTGCTCCGCCGAGTAAACGTCTTGAAATAAATGACATGATTTTTGCCTTATCTGCATCCCGAATTACGCGAAATTCAGAAAGAAATAGTTTGAAGACCTCTCCAAGAATGAGCCTCCTTGCTCCAAAGAAATCAGCATACCTAATGTTCTGAAGGAACCTACTACTGTTTTCTAGACTGTTTTATTTTTTTTTTTACATTGCCATTTAAGCAGCTAGGACATGAGGCAAATAGCCGTCTCCATTCAAAGCCTAGACGGCGGAACGCGAAGACGACGACATCTTGTACTGTCTGCCAAAGGTGCGGTACGCTCACTGGCGGAGGACACCCTTTGGGGTCAAAGGAACGAGAAGAATGTGAAAAAGCACTCGTGTGTTGCCCATGCCGGTCGCAGAAAAGGTTCATACAACCGTAATTATTGCAGTTCTATACAATCGTGTTTCTTCGGAGTATGTCATAAAGTGCGTTCATATTACAGGATTGTTCAACTGGTGCTGGAAGAGCATTCTACACGGAAAAGCTTAGCAGCAGCAGCAACAGAAGATTCCAAGCGCATGTTTCTACGTCATTGATGCACGTAGAGCACAGCAGCTAGTCTAGTGCAGGATAGCGATTTTGCTTCAGTCCTGTTTAACCTCCCCGCCATATAGTTTTCTTCTCTGTTTCATAGTTGTTTATATGCACCAAGTAACATGAACAAGAGAAAAGAAAGGTTTCTCCTTTATTACAGCGACCTCCGTTATAGGTTTCGCACGTTTCTGTAGCGTAATGCCTGTTGTCTAAAACGCACATACTAGGCTTCTTTCCGTGAGAGAAAACAAAAACGAACACGCATGCGCTGAGCGTCGCATGCTACTCCGGGGTCGCATCTTAAGTATTCGTAGTGGCTACTATCTGAAATTTTCTTTGTTTTCAGCAGCACGTGACACGCTTCAGCAAACTTGGTCTCAGCTGAGTTATATACCTCCTTTGAGATATCACTTTCTGGTTTTGCATTACGTGTCTCAGACCCAGTTTCTATACCCAGTGTAACGCTTTGAACGTAACGATCATTAGAGAAATACTTCACAAAGCAGAAGTTACAGGAGTAATACGACAACGTTTAGTTACTTGTTAGCTCCTGCCGCTGTTGATTAGCACCGATTGCGTTTGCTTGTATCAGTTTGGCTATCAGTTGTCAATTATCTGTGATTTTGTCATGTAGTAGTGACGGTGATGCTTCTTGTTGCTTCTTGTGACACGCAATACAAATATATTTATTGTTTTATTCTTGGCTTTCGTGTCTTATTTTGATTACTTACATTAGGTGACCTTTCTGACTCCTTTGTTCCTCTTCAAGCATGTGTTCGCTATCCGCATCCTTGTAACGCAGTTCGTGGAAGCTGCTTCTTTAGACCTGTGTGTCTATAAAGTGACCTTGTCTTTCTTGTGGTCAATAAAGAAATTCGAAATTGACTGAAATTTCTAGAGGCGCAGACATGACCGTTCTCGGAGACTTCTTTTCCCACCCCTTGGACTGGCGATGGATCACCACAGCGCTGGTCTTCGTGGTAACGTACCTGGTGGGACGCTTCTACCACCGGGTGTCCAAGTACCCGAAGGGACCCTTCCCATTTCCTCTTGTCGGCAACCTGCTGAGTGAGTCTCTTCGTGCTCAGCCATGTGCCAGCTTGGGCTATTTTAATGCGCATTAGTTTCCCCGGCATCTCCATAAACGTGAGTAGGGATACAGAAAAAAAGACACAACGATTATACAAGCATTTTTGCAACCAACTTTAATTTTTTAAATAACGATGAGGACAAGTCCTTTAAAACGCAAGGAGCTTGTTTGAGGCCCCTGATAGACCCATTTCTTTCGTTATGTTATATAGTTCCTTCGCTAGAACGTATCCATATTTAAAGCCCATGGCCCAGGCTCGAATACAGAAAATGCTCACAGGCTCCTGCAGCACAGTTGCTCTCCAGCACGGTTTTATTGCTGTTGCAATGGTGTCACTGGCGATACCTCCCTGTTATTATTAGTGCTGATGAAACTTTTTGTGAACTGTTTGCACTCAATTGTGCAACCGATTACGCCACGTTCATGATTGTCGACTTATAACAGATGAAACATATTGTGCCCCATATATGGGTTGTGGCAGGCTATGGACCCGAATCTTTTTGTCCTCAAACTAGTTGCGAGCAGACGATGCCGCCAGCCATCTACAATTGGCACGAGCTCTGAGAAGCCTACAGCAACTTGCGACAGCGAAATTCCTGCCACATTACGACTGATGCTGAAAGAGAAGGGATGGGAAGAGCGACGATTGTGTCTCTAAATTAATTGGTACTGTTCGCGAAATCCTGTGATGAATCCGAGCAAATGAATAGGGATATCACAACAATGGGAATAGGCGTACACATAAACCTCATATATCATCAATAGGCATACAATGCATTCCGAGGAAGAATGGGGAGCCCGACGTCAAGAACGCTTTGCCCCACCGACAGTTGAACAAAGATGTGCGGGCTTGAAACGTCAAACGGGCAGTCATGCTGCGCGTCGGGAACACGTACCACAATGAGGCGCCTCTGAAGCAACCAAAATGTGTAGGTTGGCGTCAAGGACTGCAATCAAACTGGCCAAGCGCGTACACCTGCCGAACACCAATAACTTACCTATCTGCATATAACGAAAATCAGAAGTGGAGATGCGTAGGTTGATGTCAAAGTACAAGCCGTTTTGTGCTTAGCGATTACCACCACGTAATCGCGTCCCAGCTGCTGCTGTTTCATCGGCTCGCACTTGTTGCTGATTGATAAGCGACTGTGGCAGATATAAGATAAAATTGTGTCTCATGCTTGGAACTTTGTGTGCTTTTTTCGAACGCCGCAATGGTGATACATTCTCTAGCCTACACGGTAACTTGCGCAGGTTCCTTGAGGGGCCGTATAGCAGCGATAATATTCTCTCAAAGGCAACGTTACTAGACTAGCTTAGTAATGTTGCTCCAAGTGATAGAGGCGGCGGCGGCGGCGGCTGCTGCTGCTGCTGCTGTCGCGTCGTCGTCGTCGTGTCGTTGTTGTTGTTGTTGTGTTTTTGTTGTTGTTGTTGTTGTTGTTGTTGTGTTTGTTGTGTGTTGTTGTTGTTGTTGTTGTTGTTTGTTGTTGTTGTTGTTTTTGAAACAGACTCTGTGGGTGGTACCAAGTCGTAATTTAAACGTAGCGCAGATAAATGTTCACAAAGCACCCGCTTGTCACTGCATGCATAGAGCCGTGTATAACTATTTCCAAAACCTGTCACACTCGCAAAAGTACAAAGGCGGTATTATGCAGAGATGCGTCATGCTTTATTCTATACTAGTCTTATCCACCGCTCACGGCCGGCTGATCCCGTTGATAACGTGAGCGGACCGTCGCTCTGACCACTGACCAAGCGCGAAAGCGCGAATAGGCATTAGCATCGGAAAGACATCGCTACATATACCCGCCTCTCACAACAGTAAGGTTAGCCACATAATAAGTTTCCTACAAAACTTACTAGAGGCAACGCTGGCCCTGGGGCCGTTCAGCTACCCTGTGAACGATGGTTAGTACAGGGATTTGTCTAATCTTCGTACTTGTGGCTTGAAACGCTCGCATGACGTTATTTATTACGTTTTATTTTTATACATTGCCAAGCATTCATACATTTCTAAACAAAGCAAGGCAATATAGTCTCTGCACACATCGCAATTATTGCGAATTGTGACAATTATAGCGCAATACGCCCTATAATTATAGCGCAATATAGCGCAAACCTGAAAATCATCATTGGCGAGTCACAAAGGCACTTCGAACCAAAAGGCCAAGTTTAGGTAAGTCCGTGTGCTAATCATCGTTCCCATGCTGCTTCAGCCTACTCCCACTTCCAGCTCCGTAGACGCGCCAAAGCTCCCCTAGTAGTTTTTGTTGGAAACCTCCATGGACACACGCGTGAACCTCCGCGAATGCCGCTGATAAGCTATTGCGGCTGATCTGATGGTCAGCAAATAGTTCGGAAAGGCTGGCAAACGGATACACTGTGAGAAATATGTAGGGCTGATTGGTCCAGCAAATTTGCTTCTTTTGGCGTCAGCTCGTTTACGTTATCGCGTTAATTTCAAGGCGCGCATCATAAATGCAGGCGCCTCGTAATCGTTGGCGGCGTTTGTTAGACAGTCGATTAAGCTAACTACGTTATCCCTTTAAACCTGATGTGCGATATACAAAGGCAGTCTTTAAGCAAAGATTCGGGAGTCTGCTAGTTGGATCTCCATAAGGAGTACGAAGCGTGAGTTGAGAAGGACGACGACAGGACAGCACTAAAAAGGGCAATTTATTTCAGACCTGTTAAGGAGTGAAACAACTAATCTTATCTAGGCACCTCACCGGAAAATCATAGGTGTTGCCTTTTTAATATGTACCAACACTTTCTTACCAACACGACAGGTGAAGACCAAGGACTTTGAGAAGGACGGATGACTTCACGTTTGAGCATGTCGTCCACTTGCTCTGTGATGACTCGTCGCTCTTTGGCCGATACACGATACGGGCGGTCGCAAGGGGGAGTGGGACTGGGGTCGATGGTGCGAGGAAACACCGGTGGCACGGCCCAATGACGTCTGATGGCAGTCGAAAGAAGAAAGAAACTGTGAAGGAGAGCGAGAAGTTGGCGGCGATGAGATGGGAAAGAGCAGGGTCGATGGCGTTGTCAAACACACTAAAGACGATGAGTCTGAGACAGAAGCGATGGCGTCAACGTACAACGGGGGGAGTCGGTAGGAACTCGAGATCGTCAACGTAGTCAACCGCCTGCAAGTATCCTAGTCTCTCCACGCAGTAGGCTGATCGGGTACTGGTAGTGTAGTTGGTGACCAGCATAACAGTTGACCCAGATATTATAGTGAGCACGGCAAACGGAAGAACGATGCCCGTGCGCTGAGCAACACACCGGACTGCGTGAACACTACACTGGCGCCAGAGTCGACAGCAGACGACAGGACAACAGCCATCGACGACTCAGGGGTTATGGTTGTGTCGGCATCAACAATAAGTTTATCGGCAACGCGAGGAGAGCCGATCAGCAGTGATTCACATAGTGGTAAAAGCGAACTTCTGCACGTGAACAGTCAATGACAGCATGATGACGTGAACAGAAAATCCCAACCAAGGATGAGGTCGTGAGAGCACGATGGTAGCACGAAACACTCGATTATGTACAGAACTTCGTTGATGACAACACGGCCGTGCATACAGCTGAAGGGTGAATTCGCTGCGCGCTGGCAGTGGCGAGCACCAGGCCAGAGGGAGCTGCAGTCACTTTTCGGAGTTTTCGACGAAGGTTCTCGTGAATGACGGAAACGGCGGCTCCGGTATCGACTAGCGCAACTGCGGGTACTCCCTCTACAAAAACAGTAATAACATTTTCCGGCGAAGATGGAGGTCTTGAGAACGTCGACGTATTAGCAGTTCTTGCCTCAGGACTGCACCAGTCAGTTTCCCGCTTCAGTGGGGAGCTCGACGACGCAGGGGCGAAATCGAACGCCGACGAGGGGAAGGGAACGACGAGTTTCTGATCGGCGATCAGTTTCAAGACGTCTCGGTGAAAATGGAAACGCGGCGGCGTATTGTGGTGCGTAGGTGGGCGTTTTAAAGGTGGTAGGCGTTTGTTGGGGCGCGGCGGCGACAGAAGCGCGGCACATGGCCAGCAATGCCGCAGGCGAAGCAGATAGGCCGGTTGTCTTCAGTGCGCCACGTCGAGGTTGGACGAAAAACTGCGGTGACGTCGGCAACTGGAAATGAAGCCGGATGCATGGGCGATGAAAAGGAAGCTGGCGGCGGAGGGCCGTGCAACCACGGCTGCGTAACTGAGCGGTAGCGACGTAGGGTGAGTGGGAAAGTCGGCATATGGCAGCGGCACACTCATAGGATTGGGTGGGGAGGTTGTGGAGCTACAGGAAGCGCTTCCGATATCTGATTGCGGTGGCTTGCTGTAGCATTGGAGTCAAGCTGCCGAAGGTGAGTCGCTGTGAGGCAGCAGCGATAGCTGCCTGACCACCTCTTCACGAATAAAATCTTTTATATGTTGCGATAGGGTCGAGTTGGGCAGAAGGTCGGCAGAACCGCAATGCTCGAGATGGAATCGGCGAGCTGAATGCTTTGGCGAGCGATGGAACGTTGGCGGCGCAGCTCGTCAAGCTCTGACATAGGTTAGTAAGGACGGATACGCTCGCTGGGCTTTTTGCCAGCAGCATCTGGAATGCGCCGCCCTCTATGCCCTTGGATATGCTTAATCTTGTCATCTCTGACATGTGGGATTTACCCGCTTGCACAAATCGAGAACATCCTCGATATAGCTGGTGAATGTCTCTCCAGGCTGCTGTGCGCGCTGGCGCAGACGCTGTTCAGCGCGTAGCTTACGCACAGTGGGGCGATCAAACACTTCGGCAAAAAGGGTCTTAATTCTGACCAGCTTGAAAAGTCGGATTCATGGTTGAAGACCACAGTTTGGCTACGTCGCGAGGTAGAAGGACACATATGACAGCTTATCCTGGTCGTCCCATTTGTTATGGGGCACTTACACGTTCGTACGATGAGATCCAGGTTCCACGTCGTGTTCGGTGGTGCCACTGAAAATGGTGGATCGCGATGAAGATGGACGCCGGCGCAGACGACAGTGGCAGCCGGTGGTGCAGGCGACGAAGTGGCTGGATCAGGCATAGTGCAGGGCGATCGTGTTGGTGTTGGCAGGTCGAGTGCGGAGCTCCAGGACGGCGAAGGATCTCAGCAACCTCCACCAAATGCGACGAGGTTTTATTGTCGTCGATAACGTTGTAAGAACGCTAGGTACGGTAGGCACTACAAGGGCTGTTTGTAGCACGGGTTCTCTCGCGATCACGGCACGGTCCTTCATCTTCCTCTTCAGTCGGCTCATACCCAGGGCGCCCTTGCTTCATTACAATATTTTTTAATTAATAAAAGTATTTCTCTTTCTCTACATCGCAAACATCGCAAACACGCGGCATTAGCGAAGGCAACGTCATACGACTTATACAAGCCTTCGTTTTTCTCAAATAACGTACACGGCAGCGTTTCACAAATGGACGGTTGCGGAAAGAAACAAGCTCAACGCCCTCATACGCAAGGCGTACAAATGTGCGTTGGGACTTGCGCCCGAGCTGAGCACCACCAAGCTCCTGGAACTAGGCTTGCACAACACGCTCGAGGAACTCGTGGAGGCGCAACAAGTGTCCCAACTCGAGCGCCTATCCAAGACCCGCCGGCAGGCACGTGCTCGAAAGGTCGGCATTACATACCACACGCAGCACGGCATCAAAGTGTAAATTCCAGAACCATGCGTGAGCAACTATACGTGCCCCCTTGCCTCGCAACATGCACCCCCAACACCACACGGGGAGACGTAAAGCCGGGCACAACACATGAACCAAAGTTACTCCAACGACAAGG